>NW_027012239.1:506729-510914 GCF_036934945.1 Oncorhynchus masou masou
GGTCTGTTTTACAACGTGTAAGAACAGAGGGAGGATTCTGGGGGATTTGGTAAGTTGGTAAGGACCAGAACAGTCCTCCTTTTAAGACTCATGACGTTGAAGACAGTCCTGTTGGTTATAAACAATTTGTTTGTTTTTTTTGTTTTGATTCTTTCCAAATGTCTACCAGCACACTCTGTCTAGCAAAAACTCTGTCTACCAGCACACTCTGTCTAGCAAAAACTCTGTCTACCAGCACACTCTGTCTAGCAAAAACTCTGTCTACCAGCACACTCTGTCTAGCAAAAACTCTGTCTACCAGCACACTCTGTCTAGCAAAAACTCTGTCTACCAGCACACTCTGTCTAGCAAAAACTCTGTCTACCAGCACACTCTGTCTAGCAAAAACTCTGTCTACCAGCACACTCTGTCTAGCAAAACTCTGTCTACCAGCACACTCTGTCTAGCAAAAACTCTGTCTACCAGCACACTCTGTCTAGCAAAAACTCTGTCTACCAGCACACTCTGTCTAGCAAAAACTCTGTCTACCAGCACACTCTGTCTAGCAAAAACTCTGTCTACCAGCACACTCTGTCTAGCAAAAACTCTGTCTACCAGCACACTCTGTCTAGCAAAAACTCTGTCTACCAGCACACTCTGTCTAGCAAAAACTCTGTCTACCAGCACACTCTGTCTAGCAAAAACTCTGTCTACCAGCACACTCTGTCTAGCAAAAACTCTGTCTACCAGCACACTCTGTCTAGCAAAAACTCTGTCTACCAGCACACTCTGTCTAGCAAAACTCTGTCTACCAGCACACTCTGTCTAGCAAAAACTCTGTCTACCAGCACACTCTGTCTAGCAAAACTCTGTCTACCAGCACACTCTGTCTAGCAAAAACTCTGTCTACCAGCACACTCTGTCTAGCAAAAACTCTGTCTACCAGCACACTCTGTCTAGCAAAAACTCTGTCTACCAGCACACTCTGTCTAGCAAAAACTCTGTCTACCAGCACACTCTGTCTAGCAAAAACTCTGTCTACCAGCACACTCTGTCTAGCAAAAACTCTGTCTACCAGCACACTCTGTCTAGCAAAAACTCTGTCTACCAGCTCACTCTGTCTAGCAAAAACTCTGTCTACCAGCACACTCTGTCTAGCAAAAACTCTGTCTACAGCACACTCTGTCTAGCAAAAACTCTGTCTACCAGCTCACTCTGTCTAGCAAAAACTCTGTCTACCAGCACACTCTGTCTAGCAAAAACTCTGTCTACCAGCACACTCTGTCTAGCAAAAACTCTGTCTACCAGCACACTCTGTCTAGCAAAAACTCTGTCTACCAGCACACTCTGTCTAGCAAAAACTCTGTCTACCAGCTCACTCTGTCTAGCAAAAACTCTGTCTACCAGCACACTCTGTCTAGCAAAAACTCTGTCTACAGCACACTCTGTCTAGCAAAAACTCTGTCTACCAGCTCACTCTGTCTAGCAAAAACTCTGTCTACCAGCACACTCTGTCTAGCAAAAACTCTGTCTACCAGCACACTCTGTCTAGCAAAAACTCTGTCTACCAGCACACTCTGTCTAGCAAAAACTCTGTCTACCAGCACACTCTGTCTAGCAAAAACTCTGTCTACCAGCACACTCTGTCTAGCAAAAACTCTGTCTAGCAGCACACTCTGTCTAGCAAAAACTCTGTCTACCAGCACACTCTGTCTAGCAAAAACTCTATCTATCACAGTCTGGTCGTCACTGGGATTCGGACCATGGTACAATGCCTCTGCAGAGATGTCACACTATGTCACATGACACTGAGTGATAAGGACTATGCATGATAGACCAGCCTGGCACTCAGACAGGCCACACCCCCTACACGGCTACCAGTACTCCTCCATCTGTCAATCAAAACGCCTTGTGCTGCTGTCACTACAATCACAGATCCTAGGACACCCCCCTCCACAAGGCTCGGCACAACAGACAAAATGCCCATTTCCATTCCACCACTGAATTACTAAGGGCAAAGTCAATATGGGGAGGGGTGGGTTGCTTCAGAAATCATCGATCACTCACCACCAGCCCCCTCTGTGGAGGTCAGTGTACCCAGAATGCATAGTCCTATGCCACCGCCCTAACGTGCCAGGAATCCACAAGGCCAGGGGTCTTGTGGGTCATGTCTCTCCTCTGCACCCTGTTAGAAAATCCAGCTAGCGCATAACGTTCTGAGAACCATATATTCCGTTGAGCGTGGTTGTCCTGTAGTTATCGCTGCATACAACCTTCCCACAACGTTCTGGGAACGGTGCAGGATTAGTTGCTTGGCTTTGAAACATTCTCAGCACATTTTAATTAATAAGGAACTTGACAATACTTTAACAGAATGTTTCCTGGAAGTACAAACATGGTTACGTTTTTATGTACATTTAACGTTCTAGGAACGTTCTCCAACTGGTTTTAAGAAACGTTCTCCTGTGGGAATTTCAGTACTTCAGCATAACGTTTTCTGCAGGTTTCCTCGTGGTTCTATTTAAAGTAACGTTCTCAGAATGTTGAGAAACTTTCCATAAAAACCACAATAAAACATTTGTAATTTTTCAAAGAACGTTATTAAAAACATACACATACTGTATACTTATAGACAAAGTTTGTTAGATACACCAGCCCGTACACCCTGTCCTACTGCCATCCTCCTCTCCTCCTCCCCCTGTCCTACTGCCATCCTCCTCTCCTCCCCTCCTCCTCCCCTGTCCTACAGCCATCCTCCTCTCCTCCTCCCCTGTCCTACTGCCATCCTCCTCTCCTCCCCCCCCTGTCCTACAGCCATCCTCCTCTCCTCCCCTGTCCTACTGCCATCCTCCTCTCCTCCTCCCCTGTCCTACAGCCATCCTCCTCTCCTCCCCCTGTCCTACTGCCATCCTCCTCTCCTCCTCCCCTGTCCTACTGCCATCCTCCTCTCCTCCTTCCCTGTCCTACTGCCATCCTCCTCTCCTCCACCCCCTGTCCTACAGCCATCCTCCTCTCCTCCTCCCCTGTCCTACTGCCATCCTCCTCTCCTCCCCCTGTCCTACTGCCATCCTCCTCTCCTCCTCCCCCTGTCCTACTGCCATCCTCCTCTCCTCCTCTCCTCCTCCCCTGTCCTACAGCCATCCTCCTCTCCTCCTCCCCTGTCCTACTGCCATCCTCCTCTCCCCCCCCTGTCCTACAGCCATCCTCCCCTCCTCCTCCCCCTGTCCTACTGCCATCCTCCTCTCCTCCTCTCCTCCTCCCCTGTCCTACAGCCATCCTCCTCTCCTCCTCCCCTGTCCTACTGCCATCCTCCTCTCCCCCCTGTCCTACTGCCATCCTCCTCTCCTCCTCCCCCCTGTCCTACTGCCATCCTCCTCTCCTCCTCTCCTCCTCCCCTGTCCTACAGCCATCCTCCTCTCCCTCCTCCCCTGTCCTACTGCCATCCTCCTCTCCTCCCCCCTGTCCTACTGCCATCCTCCTCTCCTCCTCCCCCTGTCCTACTGCCATCCTCCTCTCCTCCTCTCCTCCTCCCCTGTCCTACTGCCATCCTCCTCTCCTCCCCCTGTCCTACAGCCATCCTCCTCTCCTCCCCCTGTCCTACAGCCATCCTCCTCTCCTCCTCCCCCTGTCCTACTGCCATCCTCCTCTCCTCCTCTCCTCCTCCCCTGTCCTACTGCCATCCTCCTCTCCTCCCCCTGTCCTACAGCCATCCTCCTCTCCTCCCCCTGTCCTACTGCCATCCTCCTCTCCTCCTCTCCTCCTCCCCCTGTCCTACTGCCATCCTCCTCTCCTCCTCCCCCTGTCCTACTGCCATCCTCCTCTCCTCCTTCCCTGTCCTACTGCCATCCTCCTCTCCTCCTCCCCCTGTCCTACTGCCATCCTCCTCTCCTCCTCCCCCTGTCCTACTGCCATCCTCCTCTCTCCTCCTCCCCTGTCCTACTGCCATCCTCCTCTCCTCCTCCCCCTGTCCTACTGCCATCCTCCTCTCCTCCTCCCCCTGTCCTACAGCCATCCTCCTCTCCTCCACCCCCTGTCCTACTGCCATCCCTCCTCTCCTCCTCCCCCTGTCCTACTGCCATCCTCATCTCCTCCTCCCCCTGTCCTACAGCCATCCTCATCTCCTCCCCCCTGTCCTACTGCCATCCTCCTCTCCTCCTCTCCTCCCCCTCCCCTGTCCTACTGCCACCCTCCTCTCCTGAGAGAGAG
>NW_027012240.1:0-20225 GCF_036934945.1 Oncorhynchus masou masou
CCTCGCAAGGCTGCAGGGCCCAGACGGCATCCCCAGCCGCGCCCTCAGAGCATGCGCAGACCAGCTGGCTGGTGTGTTTACGGACATATTCAATCAATCCCTATACCAGTCTGCTGTTCGCACATGCTTCAAGAGGGCCACCATCGTTCCTGTTCCCAAGAAAGCTAAGGTAACTGAGCTAAATGACTACCGCCCCGTAGCACTCACTTCCGTCATCATGAAGTGCTTTGAGAGACTAGTCAAGGACCATATCACCTCCACCCTACCTGACACCCTAGACCCACTCCAATTTGCTTACCGCTCAAATAGGTCCACAGACGATGCAATCTCAACCACACTGCACACTGCCCTAACCCATCTGGACAAGAGGAATACCTATGTGAGTTTTATTTGAGACAACTGTGCAACCATTAAGATTAATTGTCAGATTCAACTGAAGATCTCTTTGTTTCTTGGGACCTAGAACAAGCATCTCTGTTTTGTCCCGAATTTAAAAGTAGAAAGTTTGCAGCCATCCACTTCCTTATGTCTGAAACACATGCTTCTAGCAAGGGCAATTTTGGGGCTTCACCATGTTTCATTGAAATGTACAGCTGTGTGTCATCTGCATAGCAGTGAAAGTTAACATTATGTTTTCGAATAACATCCCCAAGAGGTAAAATATATAGTGAAAACAATAGTGGTCCTAAAACGGAACCTTGAGGAACACCAAAATTTACAGTTGATTTGTCAGAGGACAAACCATTCACAGAGACAAACTGATATCTTTCCGACAGATAAGATCTAAATCAGGCCAGAACTTGTCCGTGTAGACCAATTTGGGTTTCCAATCTCTCCAAAAGAATGTGGTGATCGATGGTATCAAAAGCAGCACTAAGGTCTAGGAGCACGAGGACAGATGCAGATCCTCGGTCCGATGCCATTAAAATGTCATTTACCACCTTCACAAGTGCCGTCTCAGTGTTATGATGGGGTCTAAAACCAGACTGAAGCATTTCGTATACATTGTTTGTCTTCAGGAAGGCAGTGAGTTGCTGTGCAACAGCCTTTTCTAAGATTTTTGAGAGGAATGGAAGATTCGATATAGGCCGATAGTTTTTTATATTTTCTGGGTCAAGATTTGGCTTTTTCAAGAGAGGCTTTATTACTGCCACTTTTAGTGAGTTTGGTACACATCCGGTATGATTATTAGTGGCTATTGTATGAGCATAGCACCCCCTACAGTGCATTTGAATATTGATGTTTGATACGGTAAGGTCATCTATTTTACAAATGCTTAGTTAATTTGAATGTTTGTGTTTTTTCCCATGCAGGAAGGCAAGTCCCCTAGTGAGAATCTTCTGGCTTGGCAGAGTGGTGCTAAAAACATCCTGTGTAACATCAACAATGACAAATCTGTCAAGTAGAACAATGACTGAGGTCTTGGGGAAATCCAGCCAATGACTGAGGTCTTGGGGAAATCCACCCAATGACTGAGGTCTTGGGAAATCCACCCAATCACTGAGGTCTTGGGGAAATCCACCCAATGACTGAGGTCTTGGGAAATCCACCCAATGACTGAGGTCTTGGGGAAATCCATCCAATGACTGAGGTCTTGGGGAAATCCACCCAATGACTGAGGTCTTGGGGAAATCCACCCAATGACTGAGGTCTTGGGGAAATCCACCCAATGACTGAGGTCTTGGGGAAATCCACCCAATGACTGAGGTCTTGGGGAAATCCACCCAATGACTGAGGTCTTGGGGAAATCCACCCAATGACTGAGGTCTTGGGAAAATCCACCCAAAGACTGAGGTTTTGGGATAATCCACCCAAAGACTGAGGTTTTGGGAAAATCCACTCCATTCATTCAGATGATCATTAATATGTGATACTGATTGATTTGTTGAATGCTGATATTGCTGGCCAGTATTAGGGCTGTAGCTTCCATCCATTTTGATTTTGTTTACAGTGCTACAGTATATTTAGTTTGAACATTCAAACGAGTTTCATAGCATTCATAGCGCCTCTCAGTGGCGAATTCGTCAATCAGGGCATGTTGGGCAGAGCCCCATCTGCTTGGAGCCTGTCACGTATACTCCCTCTCCGGCCTCTAGGTCATCTGAATGCTGATTATCCCGCACACCTATCACCATCGTCAAGCACACCAGCGCCTCATGACACTCACCTGGACTCTATCACCTACTTGATTATCTGCCCTATATCTGTCACTCGCCTTGGTTCTTTCCTCAGGTGTTATTGACTCTTTTCTATGTCGATGCGTTGTTTGTGTTTATTTATTAAAACACTCCCTGTACTTGCTACCCGACTGTCAGGGCACTCGTTACAGAACCACCTCACATAAGGGAAGCATCAGTGTTTTTCTGTGACAGTGTAAATGACGTCGGATCCGGGAGATGCTGCATGCTCTCATGCCTCAGCCAGATCGCCAGGTTCCCCCTGCCTCCGCCGGCTCGCCAGGCTCCCCTGCCTCAGCCAGATCGCCAGGTTCCCCCTGCCTCCTCCGGCTCGCCAGGCTCCCCTGCCTCAGCTGGCTTGTCGGGCTCTCATGCCTCAGCCAGATCGCCAGGTTCCCCCTGCCTCCGCCGGCTTGCCAGGCTCCCCTGCCTCAGCCAGATCGCCAGGTTCCCCCTGCCTCCGCCGGCTCGCCAGGCTCCCCTGCCTCAGCCAGATCGCCAGGTTCCCCTGCCTCCGCCGGCTCGCCAGGCTCCACTGCCTCAGCCAGATCGCCAGGTTCCCCCTGCCTCCGCCCGGCTCGCCAGGCTCCCCTGCCTCCGCCGGCTCGCCAGGCTCCCTGCCTCAGCCAGATCGCCAGGTTCCCCTGCCTCTGCCAGCTCGCCAGGCTCCCCTGCCTCAGCCAGATCGCCAGGTTCCCCCTGCCTCCGCCGGCTCGCCAGGCTCCCCTGCCTCAGCTGGCTTTTCGGGCTCTCATGCCTCAGCCAGATCACCAGGTTCCCCCTGCCTCCGCCGGCTCGCCAGGCTCCACTGCCTCCGCCGGCTCGCCAGGCTCCCCTGCCTCAGCCAGATCGCCAGGTTCCCCCTGCCTCCGCCGGCTCGCCCAGGCTCCCTGCCTCAGCCAGATCGCCAGGTTCCCCTGCCTCCGCCGGCCTCGCCAGGCTCCCTGCCTCAGCTGGCTTTTCGGGCTCTCATGCCTCAGCCAGATCACCAGGTTCCCCTGCCTCAGCCAGATTGCCAGGTTCCCCTGCCTCCGCCGGCTCGCCAGGCTCCCTGCCTCAGCCAGATCGCCAGGTTCCCCTGCCTCCGCCGGCTCGCCAGGCTCCCCTGCCTCAGCCAGATTGCCAGGTTCCCCCTGCCCCGTAGCACTCACTTCCGACATCATGAAGTGCTTTGAGAGACTAGTCAAGGACCATATCACCTCCACCCTACCTGACACCCTAGACCCACTCCAATTTGCTTACCGCCCAAATAGGTCCACAGACGATGCAATCTCAACCACACTGCACACTGCCCTAACCCATCTGGACAAGAGGAACACCTATGTGAGAATGCTGTTCATCGACTACAGCTCGGCATTCAACACCATAGTACCCTCCAAGCTCGTCATCAAGCTCGAGACCCTGGGTCTCGACCCCGCCCTGTGCAACTGGGTACTGGACTTCCTGACGGGTCGCCCCAGGTGGTGAGGGTAGGTAACAACATCTCCTCCCCGCTGATCCTCAACACTGGGGCCCCACAAGGGTGCGTTCTGAGCCCTCTCCTGTACTCCCTGTTCACCCACGACTGCGTGGCCACGCACGCCTCCAACTCAATCATCAAGTTTGCGGACGACACAACAGTGGTAGGCTTGATTACCAACAACGACGAGACGGCCTACAGGGAGGAGGTGAGGGCCCTCGGAGTGTGGTGTCAGGAAAATAACCTCACACTCAACGTCAACAAAACTAATGAGATAATTGTGGACTTCAGGAAACAGCAGAGGGAACATCCCCCTATCCACATCGATGGAACAGTAGTGGAGAGAGTAGCAAGTTTTAAGTTCCTCGGCATACACATCACAGACAAACTGAATTGGTCCACTCACACAGACAGCATCGTGAAGAAGGCGCAGCAGCGCCTCTTCAACCTCAGGAGGCTGAAGAAATTTGTCTTGTCACCAAAAGCACTCACAAACTTCTACAGATGCACAATCGAGAGCATCCTGGCGGGCTGTATCACCGCCTGGTACGGCAACTGCCCGCCCTCAACCGTAAGGCTCTCCAGAGGGTAGTGAGGTCTGCACAACGCATCACCGGGGGCAAACTACCTGCCCTCCAGGACACCTACACCACCCGATGTTACAGGAAGGCCATAAAGATCATCAAGGACATCAACCACCCGAGCCACTGCCTGTTCACCCCGCTATCATCCAGAAGGCGAGTTCAGTACAGGTGCATCAAAGCTGGGACCGAGAGACTGAAAACAGCTTCTATCTCAAGGCCATCAGACTGTTAAACAGCCACCACTAACATTGAGTGGCTGCTGCCAACACACTGACACTGACTCAACTCCAGCCACTTTAATAATGGGAATTGATGGAAATGATGTAAATATATCACTAGCCACTTTAAACAATGCTACCTTATATAATGTTACTTACCCTACATTATTCATCTCATATGCATACGTATATACTGTACTCTATATCATCGACTGCATCCTTATGTAATACATGTATCACTAGCCACTTTAACTATGCCACTTTGTTTACATACTCATCTCATATGTATATACTGTACTCGATACCATCTACTGTATCTTGCCTATGCTGCTCTGTACCATCACTCATTCATATATCCTTATGTACATATTCTTTATCCCCTTACACTGTGTATAAGACAGTAGTTTAGGAATTGTTAGTTAGATTACTTGTTGGTTATTACTGCATTGTCGGAACTAGAAGCACAAGCATTTCGCTACACTCGCATTAACATCTGCTAAACCATGTGTATGTGACAAATAAAAATTTGATTTGATTTAACATGCCAATACCTCTCACAAATTAAGCAGCATTGATGAAGTCAATGTCTCTCCACTTTGAGTCGTGAAGATTGACATGCAAGGCATAATGTTTGCTCTCTGTACATCCAAGTGCCAATATACTACCATGTTCTAATACCTGCAATTTTCCTAAGTCTCTTTTTGTGGCACCTGAATTCCTGATTCTACCTGGATTATGTTGAGAGCTTCCATTAAATAACACCCTCTGTGTTCAGTTAGACTGGTAACTCTTTATCCACAATATAGCAGGGGGGTAAAGCCATAACACAAACATTTTTCCAGCATCAGACTATGATCGATAAAGACAAAAGCCAGTGCGGCTTTTATAACAAGTCTAACAAAACAGACCGCACAATCTTTTATCATCAATTTCTCTTTGTAAGTGTTGTGCTTGTTGAATGTCCTTCCCTATAAGCGTGCTGAAAGTCTGTTATCAATTTGTTTTCTGTGAAATAGCATTGTATCTGGTCAGACACCATTTTTTTCCAGAAGTTTACTAAGGGTTGGTAACAGGCTGATTGGTCGGTTATTTGAGCCAGTAAAGGGGCTTTACTATTAGGTATTGAATGACTTTTGCTTCTCCAGGCCTGAGGGCACACCCTTTCTAGTAGGCTTGAATGATATGTATGGCAAATTCGAGTGGGCAATATCATCCACTATTATCCTCAGTAAATTTCCATCCAAGTTGTCAGACCCAGGTGACTTGTCATTGTTGATAGACAACAATAATATTTTCACCTCTTCCACACTCGTTATTATTACTTATTGAATTCAAAATTTCAATCCTGTCTTTTCATACTTGGTCAGATATATTTGGATGTGTACGTGTTTGTTGCTGGTACAATATCATGTAGCTGGCATGTCATGCCTAAATCTTTGCCAATGAAAAATAATTAAAGTAGTTGGCAATATCAGTTGGTTTTATAGGCCATCTGATTCAATAAATGATGGAGCCGAGTTTGCCTTTTTCCCAAAATGTGCTCCAAAGGTGCTCTTCATCTTTTTATTCAGTTTAGTCACATGATTTCTCAATTTACAGTACATTTGCCAACTGGTTGTGCAGCCATACCTATTTGTCATTCATTTTGCTCTCATCCTTCTCAGCCATACAATTTTTCAATTCCTAAACAATCCACATGGATTTAACAGTTTTTACAGTCATTTTCTTAATTGGTGCATGTTTATTAGTAACTGGGATAAACAATTTCATAAATGTGACAAGTGCAACGTCCGTTTGCTCCTCTCTGCAAACCATAGACCAACAAATATTCTTTACATCAACAAGATAGGAATCAAAGCTGGGCCTGATTCCAACATAGGAATCAGGCTCAGCTTTGGAACTTTGGTTTTCCTAGATATGGCTGCTATATTGTGATCACTACATCTGATGGATCTGGATACTGCTTTCAAGTATATTTCTGAAGCATAAGTAAAGATTTGATCAATACATGTTGATGATTTCAGTAGGTTTACTGTTTACTGTTTGAAGCTTTTTCTTGAGTGGGCAGCTTGATGAAAGCCGGTCAATATTTAAACCAGGAGACACTAGGCCCTCCATTGAATGGGTTTGACACCCCTGCTAATCAAATTTTATTTGTTACATACACATGGTTAGCAGATGTTAATGTGAGTGTAGCGAATTGCTTGTGCTTCTAGTTCCGACCAATGCAGTAATAACCAATGAGTAATCTAATCTACCAATTCCACAACAACTACCTTATACACACAAGTGTAAAGGGATGAAGAATATGTACATAAATATGTACATAAAAAATATGGTATAGAGATGGTATAGAGTACATATAGGGCTACCGTGTACAGTGCTGAATAAATTCCATCTATTTTATTATCTCAAATATTTATATCACCCATAAAATATACCTCTCTGTTGATATCACATACATTATCAAGCATTTCACACATGTTATCCAGATACTGACTGTTAGCACTTCGTAGTCTATAGCAACTTCCCACAAGAATGGGCTTTAGGTGAGGCAGATAACCCTGTAGCCATATTACTTCAACAGTATTTAACATGATATCCTCTCTAAGCTTTACAGGAATGTGGATCTGAATATAAACAGCAACACCTCCACCACTGGCATTTCTGTCTTTTCTGTAGATGTTATAACCATGTATTGCCACCACTGTATCATCAAATGTATTGTCTAAGTGAGGTTCAGAGTTAGTCAGAATATGAATGTCATCTGTTACTAGCAAGTTATTAATTTCATGAACCTTGTTTCTTAACCTCTTACACTTATGGTGGCGCTATTTCATTTTTGGAAGAAAAACGTTCCCGTTTTAAACAAGATATTTTGTCACAAAAAGATGCTCGACTATGCATATAATTGCTACTGTTCGAAAGAAAACACTCTGACGTGTCCAGAAATACAAATATCTTCTCTGTGCGTGCCCTTTAACGTGAGCTTCAGGCAAAACCAAGATGACTTGGCATCCAGGAAATGACAAGGATTTTGAGGCTCTGTCTTTCATGATCTCCTTATATGGCTGTGAACGCAAGAGGAATGAGTCTGCCCTTTCTGTCGCTTTCCCAAGGTGTCTGCAGCATTGTGACGTATTTGTAGGCAGATCGTTGGAAGATTGACCATAAGAGACCACATTTACCACGTGTCCGCCCGGTGTCCTGCGCCGAAATTGGTGCGCAAAGTCACCTGCCAGTATTTTTCCATGGGGCACAGAGAGAGAAGCAAGCTTCCACGAACTGCATGTCAATGAAGAGATATGTGAAAAAACACCTTGAGGATTGATTCCAAACAACGCTTGCCATGTTTCGGCCGATATTATGTAGTTAATCCGGAAAAGTTTCACGTTGTAGGTGACTGCATTTTCAGTTCGCTTCGGTAGCCAGGCGCAATGTAGAAAACGGAACGATTTCTCCTACACACAGACGCTTTCAGGAAACACTGCGCATTTGGTATGTGGCTGGGAGTCTCCTCATTGAAAACATCAGAAGCTCTTCAAAGGTAAATGATTTTATTTATTTGGTTATCTGGCTTTTGTGAAAATGTTGCGTGCTACATGCTACACAAAATGCTATGCTAGCTTTGCATACTCTTACACAAATTAGTCAATTTCTATGGTTCAAAATCATATTTTGAAAATCTGAGATGACAGTGTTGTTAAGAAAAGGCTAAGCTTGAGAGCAAACGCATTATTTTAATTTTATTTGCGATTTTCAGAAATCGTTAACGTTACGTTATGCTAATGAGCCTGAGGCTTAGTCACAATCCCGGATCCGGGATGGGGAGTTTCAAGAGCTACATATGTTAACATGGGCTATTTTGAACACTTTTCTGGGATGCTTGCTGGTTTTCATTGCTTTACTGGGAAGCTTAGCAGAAGTAGATATTCTCATGTTATTTATGTTAGTGCAGGGTGAGCTGCACACGGTGGACTTCGTACTCACGGCACACCGCCTCAGTGCTAACAGCATAATTCTGGTTCATAGGCACATGATTCCTGCATTCAATAGCTGTAGGATCAATAGAGCCATTCAGGGTAGTTAGAGGGACTGTCTACAAATGCCCCTGGTATACAAATGCCCCTGGTATAATGTAAATTTGCTAAAGCATTACGATGACTCAGCGACACAATGGTAGGGATTAATTGAGCTGGGCTTGGGTCATGAATAAGTCATTGTCTCAACGCAGCCTTATAATGCTGTGAAAGGATCCAGGAAGGCACATCAATAGATGTACCACCTTGATGGCTCTGCTTATTCAACCCAGCAACCTTTGTTTACTGGCCTAATGTATAAGAGAAGTGGGGAACGGGCTTGACCTTTGCCCTCTAGTACCACTCACAGATCACTCCACCTGTACATAGCCCATCCAACAACCTCATCCCCATACTGTATTTATTTATTTATCTTGCTCCTTTGCACCCCAGTATCTCTACTTCAAAATGCATCTTTTGCACATCTACCATTCCAGTGTTTAATTGCTATATTGTAATTACCTCGCCACCATGGCCTATTTCTTGCCCTCATTTGCACACACTGTATACAGTGCCTTGCGAAAGTATTCGGCCCCCTTGAACTTTGTGACCTTTTGCCACATTTCAGGCTTCAAACATAAAGATATAAAACTGTATTTTTTGTGAAGAATCAACAACAAGTGGGACACAATCATGAAGTGGAACGACATTTATTGGATATTTCAAACTTTTTTAACAAATGAAAAACTGAAAAATTGGGCGTGCAAAATTATTCAGCCCCTTTACTCTCAGTGCAGCAAACTCTCTCCAGAAGTTCAGTGAGGATCTCTGAATGATCCAATGTTGACCTAAATGACTAATGATGATAAATACAATCCACCTGTGTGTAATCAAGTCTCCGTATAAATGCACCTGCATTGTGATAGTCTCAGAGGTCCGTTAAAAGCGCAGAGAGCATCATGAAGAACAAGGAACACACCAGGCAGGTCCGAGATACTGCTGTGAAGAAGTTTAAAGCCGGATTTGGATACAAAAAGATTTCCCAAGCTTTAAACATTCCAAGGAGCACTGTGCAAGCGATAATATTGAAATGGAAGGAGTATCAGACCACTGCAAATCTACCAAGACCTGGCCGTCCCTCTAAACTTTCAGCTCATACAAGGAGAAGACTGATCAGAGATGCAGTCAAGAGGCCCATGATCACTCTGGATGAACTGCAGAGATCTACAGCTGAGGTGGGAGACTCTGTCCATAGGACAACAATCAGTCGTATATTACACAAATCTGGCCTTTATGGAAGAGTGGCAAGAAGAATGCCATTTCTTAAAGATATCCATAAAAAGTGTCGTTTAAAGTTTGCCACAAGCCACCTGGGAGACACACCAAACATGTGGAAGAAGGTGCTCTGGTCAGATGAAACCAAAATTGAACTTTTTGGCAACAATGCAAAACGTTATGTTTGGCGTAAAAGCAACACAGCTCATCACCCTGAACACACCATCCCCACTGTCAAACATGGTGGTGGCAGCATCATGGTTTGGGCCTGCTTTTCTTCAGCAGGGACAGGGAAGATGGTTAAAATTGATGGGAAGATGGATGGAGCCAAATACAGGACCATTCTGGAAGAAAACCTGATGGAGTCTGCAAAAGACCTGAGACTGGGACGGAGATTTGTCTTCCAACAAGACAATGATCCAAAACATAAAGCAAAATCTACAATGGAATGGTTCAAAAATAAACATCCAGGTGTTAGAATGGCCAAGTCAAAGTCCAGACCTGAATCCAATCGAGAATCTGTGGAAAGAACTGAAAACTGCTGTTCACAAATGCTCTCCATCCAACCTCACTGAGCTCGAGCTGTTTTGCAAGGTGGAATGGGAAAAAATGTCAGTCTCTCGATGTGCAAAACTGATAGAGACATAACAGCTGTAAGTCGCTTAGGGGTATCGCAGCAAAAGGTGGCGCTACAAAGTATTAATCTTAAGGGGGCTGAATAATTTTGCACGCCCAATTTTTCAGTTTTTGATTTGTTAAAAAGGTTTGAAATATCCAATAAATGTCGTTCCACTTCATGATTGTGTCCCACTTGTTGTTGATTCTTCACAAAAATACAGTTTTATATCTTTATGTTTGAAGCCTGAAATGTGGCAAAAGGTCGCAAAGTTCAAGGGGGCCGAATACTTTCGCAAGGCAGTGTATATACTTTCTTTGCTGAATTATTGACTGTATGTTTGTTTATTCCATGTGTAACTCTGTGTTGTTGTATGTGTTGAACTGCTTTGCTTTATCTTGGCCAGGTTGCAGTTGTAAATGAGAACTTGTTCTCAACTAGCCTACCTGGTTAAATAAAGGTGAAATCATTATTATAATTTTTTTTACACAGTGAATTACTTTAACTCCTTAAACTGGTGGAACTTCCTCCTTCCTCTCTGTCCCAGGGAAAGCTGGTGGAACTTCCTCCTTCCTCTCTGTCCCAGGGAAAGCTGGTGGAACTTCCTCCTTCCTCTCTGTCCCAGGGAAAGCTGGTGGAACTTCCTCCTTCCTCTCTGTCCCAGGGAAAGCTGGTGGAACTTCCTTCTTCCTCTCTGTCCCAGGGAAAGCTGGTGGAACTTCCTCCTTCCTCTCTGTCCCAGGGAAAGCTGGTGGAACTTCCTCCTTCCTCTCTGTCCCAGGGAAAGCTGGTGGAACTTCCTCCTTCCTCTCTGTCCCAGGGAAAGCTGGTGGAACTTCCTCCCTCCTCTCTGTCCCAGGGAAAGCTGGTGGCAGTTAGTCTGGTTCCAGATCTGTTTGTGCCGTCTTGCTAACTCCTACGGTCATGTCTGTTTGTGCCGTCTTGCTAACTCCTACGGTCATGTCCGTTTGTGCCGTCTTGCTAACTCCTACGGTCATGTCCGTTTGTGCCGTCTTGCTCCTACGGTCATGTCTGTTTGTGCCGTCTTCAGAACTCCTACGGTCATGTCTGTTTGTGCCGTCTTCAGAACTCCTACGGTCATGTCTGTTTGTGCCGTCTTCAGAACTCCTACGGTCATGTCTGTTTGTGCCGTCTTCAGAACTCCTACGGTCATGTCTGTTTGTGCCGTCTTCATAACTCCTACGGTCATGTCTGTTTGTGCCGTCTTCATAACTCCCACGGTCATGTCTGTTTGTGCCGTCTTCAGAACTCCTACGGTCATGTCTGTTTGTGCCGTCTTCAGAACTCCTACGGTCATGTCTGTTTGTGCCGCCTTCAGAACTCCCACGGTCATGTCTGTTTGTGCCGTCTTCAGAACTCCCACGGTCATGTCTGTTTGTGCCGTCTTCAGAACTCCTACGGTCATGTCTGTTTGTGCCGCCTTCAGAACTCCCACGGTCATGTCTGTTTGTGCCGCCTTCAGAACTCCTACGGTCATGTCTGTTTGTGCCGCCTTCAGAACTCCTACGGTCATGTCTGTTTGTGCCGTCTTCAGAACTCCTACGGTCATGTCTGTTTGTGCCGCCTTCAGAACTCCTCACGGTCATGTCTGTTTGTGCCGCCTTCAGAACTCCTACGGTCATGTCTGTTTGTGCCGTCTTCAGAACTCCTACGGTCATGTCTGTTTGTGCCGCCTTTCAGAACTCCTACGGTCATGTCTGTTTGTGCCGTCTTCAGAACTCCTACGGTCATGTCTGTTTGTGCCGCCTTCAGAACTCCTACGGTCATGTCTGTTTGTGCCGCCTTCAGAACTCCTACGGTCATGTCTGTTTGTGCCGCCTTCAGAACTCCTACGGTCATGTCTGTTTGTGCCGCCTTCAGAACTCCTACGGTCATGTCTGTTTGTGCCGCCTTCAGAACTCCTACGGTCATGTCTGTTTGTGCCGTCTTCAGAACTCCTACGGTCATGTCTGTTTGTGCCGTCTTCAGAACTCCTACGGTCATGTCTGTTTGTGCCGTCTTCAGAACTCCCACGGTCATGTCTGTTTGTGCCGCCTTCAGAACTCCTACGGTCATGTCTGTTTGTGCCGTCTTCAGAACTCCTACGGTCATGTCTGTTTGTGCCGCTCTTCATAACTCCTACGGCCGAAGGTTTGTTTGTGCGCCGCCTTCATAACTCCTACGTCATGTCTGTTTGTGCCGCCTTTGCTAACTCCTACGGTCATGTCTGTTTGTGCCGCTCTTCAGAACTCCTACGTCATGTCTGTTTGTGCCGCCTTCAGAACTCCTACGGTCATGTCTGTTTGTGCCGCTCAACAACAACCATAGCAGATAGCAAAGATTGCCATACAGATGGAACAAGGCTATACAAAAGGTAACTTGGCTGAGACCTAGAAATGACTAAAATACTCCAGATATTGGGAGATTCCTCTGTTTAGTGAATGTTCTTCCCTAGTACAGGGACATGTATTGAATATAAAATGAACTCTGTTCCACCTCATCCTGTATAGTTTCCGTACCATTTGAGTTAGGCTGGCTTGAATCATTTGAGTGATCCAACTCTGAGGGAAAGACCATCTAAATGTAGGGAACTGAAATTTTAGTTTCAACTGCAGATTATTCCCCAATCCCCTGTGATGTTATTTGGTGTTTATGAGAAATAAATCCAGGTATTGACTATTGATCTAAAGTAGGAGAAAATGACAGAGATGGTCTATAATATTGTAACAGGCATTGGAAATGACCATCTCTTCCTGCTCACATACAGCTGAGCATCATGGAGTCCCTATGTCTACCGTGTCTCTGGAGGAGCTGGTCGTGGCCGAGGCACTGTCTCCCCCAGCATGCCAGGACGTCAGGTTTGCTCCACCCAGCCCACCGTACCTCCGAGACCCTCATCATACCAGCCCGCAGCACGAAGATCCACCTCAGCCAGGACGACATCAAGAAGCTGAGGTAGATATTAGATATCCATGGGTTTTTTATTCATCAATCTGTGTGCTAACTCTGAGGTCCATATGCACATCTTGCTGAGGTGTGCTCATGTGCAACCCTAATATTTGGCTCAACTTCTATTCTTTCCCATCCAGGTTCAAGCCCACGGTGGGATCGGTGCATCTATCAGAGGGGCACGATGCCAAGCTCAACTGTTCCATCGAGGTCCTGACAACCACCTGGGACCTCACCGTGCTTTGTGGTGGAAGAACACCATGGAGCTGGCTGAAAACCTGCAGAGTGGTGATCAACGAATTACAGACCGTCACACACGGGGTCATGACCCTGCTGTCCACTGTCAGGTAACTGTATGGCGGGAGCAGGGGACCATGACCGACACAGCATGAAGAAAAAGCGTTAATACTGGCTCATTTGGGTCAGTTGGATACTTAGGTCATTTGGGTCGGTTGGATACTTAGACCATTTCGGTTGATACTCAAATTATAAAAATGTGTAATGATCTAACTGACAAGTTTTCAGCTACAGTCAATCTTCATCAGAGCATTGATAGACAAACACAAAAAGCGAAGTGCAGTCAGTATTATAAATCAGATGTAAAAGTTCTGAAATGTCAGGATTGCTACATTTCACTCTTTATCATGTTTCAGCACAACTCTGTGCAAGAGCTGACGCTGGGATTACCGCTGTAGACTGAGAGTCCGTGGCATAGAGATAGAGTCCGAGCCTATCAGCATTCAGGTCGAAGGTGAGTCCCCACATCATACCAGGACATTAAATTATGACTGAGGTTCATCAGTGGTTCTTAACATAAATTATTGAATGTGTTTGAGGGGATCAGGTTAAGCAGAATTGCGATCTTGATCATAATGAGTAGTTATTTGGGATGTAAGGTGACTTGTAGAGCAGTGATTCTGCCAAGTCTTACTGCAATGTAGTCCATCTCAAATATGTACGTGTGTGTGTGTGTGTGTGTGTGTGTGTTTAGGTCTACCAACGTTCACCGACACCCAGATGACATGAACGTAATCTTGTAACAACCCCTTTAACCTGTCATGTGAAGCGGTGGGTCCCCGAGTCCTATCAGGATCCGTTGGCTACGCAACGGAGTTCCTGAAGATGGGGTCCCTTACCTCCCGCAGCAACTACACTGCACCAGGTCAGGGAGAGAGAGGGAGACATGCACGCACGCACACACACGCGCACACACACATGGGCACACACACATGGGCGCATGTACAGACGTGAGCACATGCACGCACGTATACATACATGCACAGAATGCACATGCACAAAAATACACATATATGTGTACATAATCTCTTGCTCGTGAGGTATTGAGCTGTGGCTGTGTATCCCAGTACCTCCTCTTTCTGGGTTTCAGATAGTCCGAAGGTGGACTGATTTGTTATCCTAGTCAGCATGTGGTCTAAAGTGGTGCACTACATAGGGAATATGATCTAAAGTAGTGCACTACATGCTAGGTAATGGTCTAAAGTAGTGCACTACATAGGGAATATGGTCTAAAAAGTAGTGCACTACATAGGGAATATGGTCTAAAGTGGTGCACTACATAGGGAATATGGTCTAAGTGGTGCCACATAGGGAATATGGTCTAAAGTAGTGCACTACATAGGGAATATGGTCTAAATTAGTGCACTACATAGGGAATATGGTCTGTACTCCCTGTTCACCCACGACTGTGTGGCCATGCACGCATCCAACTCAATAATCAAGTTTGCAGATGACACTACAGTGGTAGGCTTGATTACCAACAACGATGAGACAGCCTACAGGGAGGAGATGAGGGCCCTCGGAGTGTGGTGCCAGGAAAATAACCTCTCACTCAAGGTCAGTAAAACAAAAGAGATGATCGTGGACTTCAGGAAACAGCAAAGAGAACACCCCCTATTCACATCAATGGGACAGCAGTGGAGAAGGTGAACGCTCTAAGTCCTCGTGTACATATCACCGAGAAACTGGAATGGTCCTCGCACACAGACAGGTGGTGAAGAGAGCGCAACAGCGCTTCTTCAACCTCAGGAGGCTGAACAAATTTGGCTTGTCACTGGAAACCCTCGCTAACTGTTACAGGTGCACAATTGAGAGAATCCTGTCAGGCTGTATCACCGCCTGGTATGGCATCTGGACCGCCCACAACTGCAGAGCTCTCCAGTGGGGGGTGCGGTCTGCACAACGCATCACCCGATGTCACAGGAAGGCAAAAAAGATCATCAAGGACAACAACCACCCGAGCCGCTGCCTGTTCACCCTGCTTCCATCCAGAAGGCAAAGTCAGTACAGGTGCATCAAAGCTGGGACAGAGAGATTGAAAAACAGCTTCTATCTCAAGGCCATTAGACTGTTAAACAGTGATCACTAGCACAGAGAGGTGGCTGCCTACATACAGACTTGAAATCCTTGGCCACTTTAATGAATGGAACACTAGTCATTTTAATAACGCCACTTTAAGAATGTTTACATCTCGCATTACTCATCTCATGTATATAATGTATTCTGTATACAACACTATCTATTCTCCACTATCTACTACATCTTAGCCACTCTGTCACTGCTCATCCATATATTGTATACTTATATATTCTTTTCCCATTCCTTTACTAGATTGTGTGTATCAGGTTTTGTTGTGAAATTGTTAGATATTACCTATTATATCCTGCTGCACTTTCTGGATCTAGAAGCATCACGCATTTCACTACACTTGCAATAACATCTGTTAACCAATTTTAACATTTTTTTTATTTAAGGTAGTGCACTACATAGGGCACATGATGTAAAGTGGTGAACTGCATAGGGAATATGGTGCCATTTGGAACACAGACTTAACCTCTCTCCTAAGGCCTAGAAAAACTCTTAATAGAAAAATACCCATTTCTAAACTTTGATCACATGAATAATTCCTTTATAACACCACGAATGTACTGTAAGTTGTGTTGAGTGGGGTTTCTGGCATTAGTGGGATATACAAAATCCCCCAGGTCCTTAAGGAAATCTGTGCATAGGTCTATTAAGGGAAATGTTTTGTCCTGTGTGCATATTATTCAGGTATACACATTGTTTCCCTTATCTGAATTAAATTACTTTGTTATTTTATTAAAGTTAATTGTTAATTGGGGCAGCAGGGTAGCCTAGTGGTTAGAGCGTTGGACTAGTAACCGAAAGGTTCAAGTCTCGAATCCCTGAGGTGACAAGGTACAAATCTGTCGTTCTGCCCCTGAACAGGCAGTTAACCCACTGTTCCTAGGCCGTCATTGAAAATAAGAATTTGTTCTTAACTGACTTGCCTAGTAAAATAAATTAATTTAGGTGTACAAAACAATGTATTCAGTCACTACTGTAAGTCGCTCTGGATTACAGCATCTGCTAAATGACTAAAACATGGCGGGAGGGGAGGGTCCTGGCAGTCCGGCTCGTTGTGTTATTCAGAAAAGATGTCTGTGTGTGATCAGTGTCAATGTGCAGAGCTGTGTCCAGCTGTAACAGAGTTGTGTTGGAGGTCTGAATACTGTGGTGTCCGTCTGTCTATCTGCATTCTCAGTGTCTGTTTCTGCTCTCCTTCCCCTATCACTAACTCTCTCCCTCTCTTTCCCGCTCTCTCTCTATTTTCCTCTTGTGCTGTCTCTCTCCTGCTACTACCGATAGATGTATCACCATGTTCACTGTCACGGTCAGTGTTCAGCACTGTAACCCCCTGGGTGGTTTAATGAATGGGGATGTGTTGTCTGCCAAGACTAAATAAGGCTACAACATGTTGCTGATTTGCTAAATGAGTTTTGGTTTGAATCTTAAAGGGGCCCTAAAGGGCCTTTAACGATTAAGGGTGAGCAGTGTTGTGAGCATAAACCTTGAGGTTACATGACATAATATTGGTTCTATGCAATTTACAGCAGTTCATTTACTTGGTGCCCTGGAGCAAATCATTCTTGTTAAATCCTTGCTGGGAGATGGAGGGTTAAAGGTCAGAGAGGTTATTTTGCCTAGCATGTGCTGTGGCTAGGGTTGTCCACATCTCTGGATGTTACCTGTAGCCTTCCTCCCTCAAAACAGTTTCTTTCCCTGACTCGATTTTGATTTGAAGTTGGGGCCTGTTTAGCTTTTGTTACTAGGCGGTAGTCCACTATTATTATGGGAGCAGCCTTTCCTCCCTCAAAACACTGATCAAATTAAATGTTATTCGTCACATGCTTGGTAAATGACAATGCAGAGAGAGAGTAAACAACAGCTGCGGACTCAACAGAAATGCCTTACGGGCCCTCTCCCAACAATGCAGAGAGAGAAAATCAAATAGCAGTTTCCATTCCTGTGTATTGACGTCCAGTAAGCCACTGTTCTCTCCCAGAACAATACCCAGCAAACATGATACTATTGGCCCCATGTAGGTATTCGGAGGGCAAGGTGTGCACGTGGCTAGTCCACACCAGGCCCTGCACGGGCTGGTCCACACCAGGCCCTGCACGGGCTAGTCCACAGTGTGATGCCCTAATTTGTCGATCTTGTACATTACCATTGATGAAGTCTAGATTTGGCTCTCTTGCCTGGAAATTGGATGACTTGGTTTTCTGCTCTATGAAACCAGTATCATAGATTTAGTGTGTGTGTGTGTGTGTGTGTGTGTGTGTGTGTGTGTGTGTGTGTGTGTGTGTGTGTGTGTGTGTGTGTGTGTGTGTGTGTGTGTGTGTGTGTGTGTGTGTGTGTGTGTGTGTGTGTGACCGTGCAATGGCTGGTCTACAGTATCTGTTTGTAGTGGGAGGTTAGTTTGTTTGTCTGGTTGAACAGCTTCAATCCTGCTGGATGTATTTACTACCCTCCTTGCTTTGGAAAAATTCAAAGTGGGACATACAACTAACATTCCAAGGGGCCTTCCGATTGGGTGGTACCAAGTCGATGTGCGTGGGGTACAGGATCTAATCGCAGGTAATTTGTAAAGTGACTATGCTTAAATAGCTGTGAGCGGCCTTTCAAAACACTTCATGGCTGCCGATGTGAGTGCTACGGTGGCGAGTAATTATTCAGGTATTAGACTGCGTCCAGGAAGAGGCTGGAAATGTCAGTGAGAGACACTTGCTACACACCAGTCATGCCACTACCTCTTTAGGCCTGCCTCAGCTCTGAGCTCTTTCCCCTATCCGGCTGGCCCCACAGCTCTCATCAGCCTTTTTCATGGTGACTAACACTTTTTACTCACTACAGTACATGCAGTCCTGTGTTCTGTTACTGTTTTTGACAGTTGCTTCCCACATGATGTCCGAAATTTTCTCCTAGACTCTACACACACACAACCCCCAAACGTTACACATCTCTTGCAAAACCAAACACTTAATTCAAAGCTATTTTTTAACTCTTCTCAAGATGGGGTTTTTGCATCAATTTACGACACAAACCAACAAATGATTAGCTCTTATGCACGGCAGCTACACATGGATGCGACAAATGTAAAACACTATTTTGTGTCTTTTGCATGTTCAGTGCTGCATTAAAGTCCACTTTTTATAGCACTCACACGCACATCTCATGTGCACAAATATATACAGTGTGTATGCATATTCAGTATATATTTACACTATAAACAATGCACAGGCGGAAAAAATGTAAATGTATTTCTACTTTCTCAAAGCATTGTATTTATCTAGATTTTGGGATGAACAGTAACAGACAAAACAAATGCAGTATGAAGATAAACAAATGGGTTCAGTTACTATGAAAAAAACAATTAGGGTGCATCCTGTCTCCTATTGGGGTCTGATCACAGCACCTCATCAACATCACAAGCGATGTTCTCTCTGGCTTAACAGTGGGGGAAGTAGCATCTGGAGTGGCGTATCCTGCCCTGGCATGCCCCCTCATCTATGTCACCACAACGCCACTCCGAAAAGAACTCTTCTATTGGGTTTAGAAATGGAGAACATGGTGGCAGGTTGAGCATCAAAGCTTGCAGATGGTCAATGAACCAAACCTGGACTGCTCTGGCCCATTCCTCTGGTCATTGGGAATGAGGATATTAGGCAGGGTGTCAAGGAAGGTGATAATGTGGGCAGTATTGTAAGGACCAAGAGTACCATGACAATGAAGGACACCGTTCTGACTAATGGCTGCACACATTGTGATGTTGCCACCATGCTGTCCAGGGACATTGACGATGGTGCAGTGTCCTATGAGGTTTCTTCCCGTGTCTTGTTTTAGCTAGGATAAAGCCGACCTCATCAACATAGACGAAATCATGATGCTCTGCAGTAGCATCTAGTTCCTTAACTCTCTGAAACAGACGAGACAAAACATTATTGTATGACAGTAGGAATAGACATAGAGCAGTCAATATGTAGCAGAATACACTGGAATACAGTACCAATGACAGGATCGTATAGCTTACTTGTACGTATTCATAGAGCGAAACAACAGCGCTGTCAGAATTTGGCTCAAATGATACTCTGTACTGCTGCTTCATACAAATATGATGGCGTTTCAGGAGACGGCAAAGTGGATAAATTCACCCTATTTATGTTACTGAATGTTGTGTTGTCAGTGATGATGTGGTTTTACAGTTGTCGTAAACGTATGCTGTTGTTTGAAATGACCATATTCACTATGTGTTGTTCCTGCTCTGCTGTGAATAGAGCCACTGCCTGTTCACCCCGCTATCATCCAGAAGGCGAGGTCAGTACAGGTGCATCAAAGCTGGGACCCAGAGACCGAAAACAGCTTCTATCTCAAGGCCATCAGACTGTTAAACAGCAACCACTAACATTGAGTGGCTGCTGCCAACACACTGACACTGACTCAACTCCAGCAACTTTAATAATGGGAATTGATGGGAAATGATGTAAAATATATCACTAGCCACTTTAAACAATGCTACCTAATATAATGTTTACATACCCTACATTATTCATCTCATATGTATACGTAT
>NW_027012241.1:0-20224 GCF_036934945.1 Oncorhynchus masou masou
GTTCTGGAGCCATTAGATACCAGCCCTAGTGGATGGGTGTCCATCTTTGTTCTGGAGCCATTAGATACCAGCCCTAGTGGATGGGTGTCCATCTTTGTTCTGGAGCCATTAGATACCAGCCCTAGTGGATGGGTGTCCATCTTTGTTCTGGAGCCATTAGATCCCAGCCCTAGTGGATGGGTGTCCATCTTTGTTCTGGAGCCATTAGATACCAGCCCTAGTGGATAGGTGTCCATCCTTGTTCTGGAGCCATTAGATCCCAGCCCTAGTGGATGGGTGTCCATCTTTGTTCTGGAGCCATTAGTTACCAGCCCTAGTGGATGGGTGTCCATCTTTGTTCTGGAGCCATTAGATACCAGCCCTAGTGGATGGGTGTCCATGTTTGTTCTGGAGCCATTAGATACCAGCCCTAGTGGATGGGTGTCCATCTTTGTTCTGGAGCCATTAGATACCAGCCCTAGTGGATGGGTGTCCATCTTTGTTCTGGAGCCATTAGATACCAGCCCTAGTGGATGGGTGTCCATCTTTGTTCTGGAGCCATTAGATACCAGCCCTAGTGGATAGGTGTCCATCCTTGTTCTGGAGCCATTAGATCCCAGCCCTAGTGGATAGGTGTCCATCCTTGTTCTGGAGCCATTAGATCCCAGCCCTAGTGGATAGGTGTCCATCTTTGTTCTGGAGCCATTAGATCCCAGCCCTAGTGGATAGGTGTCCATCATTGTTGTGGAGCCATTAGATCCCAGCCCTCGTGGATGGGTGTCCATCTTTGTTCTGGAGCCATTAGATACCAGCCCTAGTGGATGGGTGTCCATCTTTGTTCTGGAGCCATTAGATACCAGCCCTAGTGGATAGTTGTCCATCCTTGTTCTGGAGCCATTAGATCCCAGCCCTAGTGGATGGGTGTCCATCTTTGTTCTAGAGCCATTAGATACCAGCCCTAGTGGATGGGTGTCCATCTTTGTTCTGGAGCCATTAGATACCAGCCCTAGTGGATGGGTGTCCATCTTTGTTCTGGAGCCATGAGATACCAGCCCTAGTGGATGGGTGTCCATCTTTGTTCTGGAGCCATTAGATACCAGCCCTAGTGGATGGGTGTCCATCTTTGTTCTGGAGCCATTAGATACCAGCCCTAGTGGATGGGTGTCCATCTTTGTTCTGGAGCCATTAGATACCAGCCCTAGTGGATGGGTGTCCATCTTTGTTCTGGAGCCATTAGATACCAGCCCTAGTGGATGGGTGTCCATCTTTGTTCTGGAGCCATTAGATACCAGCCCTAGTGGATGGGTGTCCATCTTTGTTCTGGAGCCATTAGATACCAGCCCTAGTGGATGGGTGTCCATCTTTGTTCTGGAGCCATTAGATACCAGCCCTAGTGGATAGGTGTCCATCCTTGTTCTGGAGCCATTAGATCCCAGCCCTAGTGGATAGGTGTCCATCCTTGTTCTGGAGCCATTAGATCCCAGCCCTAGTGGATGGGTGTCCATATTTGTTCTGGAGCCATTAGATCCCAGCCCTAGTGGATGGGTGTCCATCTTTGTTCTGGAGCCATTAGATCCCAGCCCTAGTGGATAGGTGTCCATCTTTGTTCTGGAGCCATTAGATCCCAGCCCTAGTGGATGGGTGTCCATCTTTGTTCTGGAGCCATTAGATCCCAGCCCTAGTGGATGGGTGTCCATCTTTGTTCTGGAGCCATTAGATACCAGCCCTAGTGGATAGGTGTCCATCTTTGTTCTGGAGCCATTAGATACCAGCCCTAGTGGATGGGTGTCCATCCTTGTTCTGGAGCCATTAGATACCAGCCCTAGTGGATGGGTGTCCATCCTTGTTCTGGAGCCATTAGATACCAGCCCTAGTGGATAGGTGTCCATCCTTGTTGTGGAGCCATTAGATCCCAGCCCTAGTGGATGGGTGTCCATCTTTGTTCTGGAGCCATTAGATACCAGCCCTAGTGGATGGGTGTCCATCCTTGTTCTGGAGCCATTAGATACCAGCCCTAGTGGATAGGTGTCCATCTTTGTTCTGGAGCCATTAGATCCCTGCCCTAGTGGATGGGTGTCCATCCTTGTTGTGGAGCCATTAGATACCAGCCCTAGTGGATAGGTGTCCATCCTTGTTGTGGAGCCATTAGATCCCAGCCCTAGTGGATGGGTGTCTATCTTTGTTCTGGAGCCATTAGGTACCAGCCCTAGTGGATGGGTGTCCATCTTTGTTCTGGAGCCATTAGATACCAGCCCTAGTGGATGGGTGTCCATCTTTGTTCTGGAGCCATTAGATACCAGCCCTAGTGGATAGTTGTCCATCCTTGTTCTGGAGCCATTAGATCCCAGCCCTAGTGGATGGGTGTCCATCTTTGTTCTGGAGCCATTAGATCCCAGCCCTAGTGGATGGGTGTCCATCCTTGTTGTGGAGCCATTAGATCCCAGCCCTAGTGGATGGGTGTCCATCTTTGTTCTGGAGCCATTAGATCCCAGCCCTAGTGGATAGGTGTCCATCCTTGTTCTGGAGCCATTAGATCCCAGCCCTAGTGGATAGGTGTCTATCTTTGTGCTGGAGCCATTAGATCCCAGCCCTAGTGGATGGGTGTCCATCTTTGTTCTGGAGCCATTAGATCCCAGCCTAGTGGATAGGTGTCCATCTTTGTTCTGGAGCCATTAGATCCCAGCCTAGTGGATGGGTGTCCATCTTTGTTCTGGAGCCATTAGATCCCAGCCCTAGTGGATAGGTGTCCATCTTTGTGCTGGAGCCATTAGATCCCAGCCCTAGTGGATGGGTGTCCATCTTTGTTCTGGAGCCATTAGATCCCAGCCCTAGTGGATGGGTGTCCATCTTTGTTCTGGAGCCATTAGATACCAGCCCTAGTGGATGGGTGTCCATCTTTGTTCTGGAGCCATTAGATACCAGCCCTAGTGGATGGGTGTCCATCTTTGTTCTGGAGCCATTAGATACCAGCCCTAGTGGATGGGTGTCCGTCTTTGTTCTGGAGCCATTAGATACCAGCCCTAGTGGATGGGTGTCCATCTTTGTTCTGGAGCCATTAGATACCAGCACTAGTGGATGGGTGTCCATCTTTGTTCCGGAGCCATTAGATACCAGCCCTAGTGGATGGGTGTCCATCTTTGTTCCGGAGCCATTAGATACCAGCCCTAGTGGATAGGTGTCCATCCTTGTTCTGGAGCCATTAGATCCCAGCCCTAGTGGATAGGTGTCCATCTTTGTGCTGGAGCCATTAGATCCCAGCCCTAGTGGATGTGTGTCCATCTTTGTTCTGGAGCCATTAGATACCAGCCCTAGTGGATGGGTGTCCATCTTTGTTCTGGAGCCATTAGATACCAGCCCTAGTGGATAGTTGTCCATCCTTGTTCTGGAGCCATTAGATCCCAGCCCTAGTGGATGGGTGTCCATCCTTGTTCTGGAGCCATTAGATCCCAGCCCTAGTGGATGGGTGTCCATCTTTGTTGTGGAGCCATTAGATCCCAGCCCTAGTGGATGGGTGTCCATCTTTGTTCCGGAGCCATTAGATCCCAGCCCTAGTGGATAGGTGTCCATCCTTGTTCTGGAGCCATTAGATCCCAGCCCTAGTGGATAGGTGTCTATCTTTGTGCTGGAGCCATTAGATCCCAGCCCTAGTGGATGGGTGTCCATCTTTGTTCTGGAGCCATTAGATCCCAGCCCTAGTGGATGGGTGTCCATCTTTGTTCTGGAGCCATTAGATACCAGCCCTAGTGGATAGGTGTCCATCTTTGTTCTGGAGCCATTAGATACCAGCCCTAGTGGATGGGTGTCCATCCTTGTTCTGGAGCCATTAGATACCAGCCCTAGTGGATGGGTGTCCATCCTTGTTCTGGAGCCATTAGATACCGGCCCTAGTGGATAGGTGTCCATCCTTGTTGTGGAACCATTAGATCCCAGCCCTAGTGGATGGGTGTCCATCTTTGTTCTGGAGCCATTAGATACCAGCCCTAGTGGATGGGTGTCCATCCTTGTTCTGGAGCCATTAGATACCAGCCCTAGTGGATAGGTGTCCATCTTTGTTCTGGAGCCATTAGATCCCTGCCCTAGTGGATGGGTGTCCATCCTTGTTGTGGAGCCATTAGATACCAGCCCTAGTGGATAGGTGTCCATCCTTGTTGTGGAGCCATTAGATCCCAGCCCTAGTGGATGGGTGTCTATCTTTGTTCTGGAGCCATTAGGTACCAGCCCTAGTGGATGGGTGTCCATCTTTGTTCTGGAGCCATTAGATACCAGCCCTAGTGGATGGGTGTCCATCTTTGTTCTGGAGCCATTAGATACCAGCCCTAGTGGATAGTTGTCCATCCTTGTTCTGGAGCCATTAGATCCCAGCCCTAGTGGATGGGTGTCCATCTTTGTTCTGGAGCCATTAGATCCCAGCCCTAGTGGATGGGTGTCCATCCTTGTTGTGGAGCCATTAGATCCCAGCCCTAGTGGATGGGTGTCCATCTTTGTTCTGGAGCCATTAGATCCCAGCCCTAGTGGATAGGTGTCCATCCTTGTTCTGGAGCCATTAGATCCCAGCCCTAGTGGATAGGTGTCTATCTTTGTGCTGGAGCCATTAGATCCCAGCCCTAGTGGATGGGTGTCCTTCTTTGTTCTGGAGCCATTAGATCCCAGCCCTAGTGGATAGGTGTCCATCTTTGTTCTGGAGCCATTAGATCCCAGCCCTAGTGGATGGGTGTCCATCTTTGTTCTGGAGCCATTAGATCCCAGCCCTAGTGGATAGGTGTCCATCTTTGTGCTGGAGCCATTAGATCCCAGCCCTAGTGGATGGGTGTCCATCTTTGTTCTGGAGCCATTAGATCCCAGCCCTAGTGGATGGGTGTCCATCTTTGTTCTGGAGCCATTAGATACCAGCCCTAGTGGATGGGTGTCCATCTTTGTTCTGGAGCCATTAGATACCAGCCCTAGTGGATGGGTGTCCGTCTTTGTTCTGGAGCCATTAGATACCAGCCCTAGTGGATGGGTGTCCGTCTTTGTTCTGGAGCCATTAGATACCAGCCCTAGTGGATGGGTGTCCACCTTGTTCTGGAGCCATTAGATACAGCCCTAGTGGATGGGTGTCCATCTTTGTTCTTGGAGCCATTAGATACCAGCCCTAGTGGATGGGTGTCCATCTTTGTTCTGGAGCCATTATACTCAGCCCTAGTGGATGGGTGTCCATCTTTGTTCTGGAGCCATTAGATACCAGCCCTAGTGGATGGGTGTCCATCTTTGTTCTGGGAGCCATTAGATACCAGCCCTAGTGGATGGGTGTCCATCTTTGTTCTGGAGCCATTAGATACCAGCCCTAGTGGATAGGTGTCCATCCTTGTTCTTGGAGCCATTATGGGTGTCCATCCTTGTTCTGGAGCCATTAGATCCCAGCCCTAGTGGATGGGTGTCCATCTTTGTTCTGGAGCCATTAGATCCCAGCCCTAGTGGATGGGTGTCCATCTTTGTTCTGGAGCCATTAGATCCCAGCCCTAGTGGATGGGTGTCCATCCTTGTTCTGGAGCCATTAGATCCCAGCCCTAGTGGATAGGTGTCCATCTTTGTTCTTGGAGCCATTAGATCCCAGCCCTAGTGGATGGGTGTCCATCTTTGTTCTGGAGCCATTAGATCCCAGCCCTAGTGGATGGGTGTCCATCTTTGTTCTGAGCCATTAGATACCAGCCCTAGTGGATAGGTGTCCATCTTTGTTCTGGAGCCATTAGATACCAGCCCTAGTGGATGGGTGTCCATCCTTGTTCTGGAGCCATTAGATATCCTTGTTGTCACCCCTAGTGGATGGGTGTCCATCCTTGTTCTGGAGCCATTAGATACCGGCCCTAGTGGATAGGTGTCCATCCTTGTTGTGGAGCCATTAGATCCCAGCCCTAGTGGATGGGTGTCCATCTTTGTTCTGGAGCCATTAGATACCAGCCCTAGTGGATGGGTGTCCATCCTTGTTCTGGAGCCATTAGATACCAGCCCTAGTGGATAGGTGTCCATCTTTGTTCTGGAGCCATTAGATCCCTGCCCTAGTGGATGGGTGTCCATCCTTGTTGTGGAGCCATTAGATACCAGCCCTAGTGGATAGGTGTCCATCCTTGTTCTGGAGCCATTAGATCCCAGCCCTAGTGGATGGGTGTCTATCTTTGTTCTGGAGCCATTAGGTACCAGCCCTAGTGGATGGGTGTCCATCTTTGTTCTGGAGCCATTAGATACCAGCCCTAGTGGATGGGTGTCCATCTTTGTTCTGGAGCCATTAGATACCAGCCTAGTGGATAGTTGTCCATCCTTGTTCTGGAGCCATTAGATCCCAGCCCTAGTGGATGGGTGTCCATCTTTGTTCTGGAGCCATTAGATCCCAGCCCTAGTGGATGGGTGTCCATCCTTGTTGTGGAGCCATTAGATCCCAGCCCTAGTGGATGGGTGTCCATCTTTGTTCTGGGAGCCATTAGATCCCAGCCCTAGTGGATAGGTGTCCATCCTTGTTCTGGAGCCATTAGATCCCAGCCCTAGTGGATAGGTGTCTATCTTTGTGCTGGAGCCATTAGATCCCAGCCCTAGTGGATGGGTGTCCATCTTTGTTCTGGAGCCATTAGATCCCAGCCCTAGTGGATAGGTGTCCATCTTTGTTCTGAGCCATTAGATCCCAGCCCCAGTGGATGGGTGTCCATCTTTGTTCTGGAGCCATTAGATCCCAGCCCTAGTGGATAGGTGTTCATCTTTGTGCTGGAGCCATTAGATCCCAGCCCTAGTGGATGGGTGTCCATCTTGTTCTGGAGCCATTAGATCCCAGCCCTAGTGGATGGGTGTCCATCTTTGTTCTGGAGCCATTAGATCCCAGCCCTAGTGGATAGGTGTCCATCTTTGTTCTGGAGCCATTAGATACCAGCCCTAGTGGATGGGTGTCCGTCTCTTTGTTCTGAGCCATTAGGATACCAGCCCTAGTGGATGGGTGTGTCCGTCTTTGTTCTGAGCCATTAGATACCAGCCTCAGTGGATGGGTGTCCATCTTTGTTCTGGAGCCATTAGATACCAGCACTAGTGGATGGGTGTCCATCTTGTTCCGGAGCCATTAGATACCAGCCCTCAGTGGATGGGTGTCCATCTTTATTCCGGAGCCATTAGATACCAGCCCTAGTGGAAGGTGTCCATCCTTGTTCTGGAGCCATTAGATCCCAGCCCTAGTGGATAGGTGTCCATCTTTGTGCTGGAGCCATTAGATTCCAGCCCTAGTGGATGTGTGTCCATCTTTGTTCTGGAGCCATTAGATACCAGCCCTAGTGGATGGGTGTCCATCTTTGTTCTGGAGCCATTAGATACCAGCCCTAGTGGATAGTTGTCCATCCTTGTTCTGGAGCCATTAGATCCCAGCCCTAGTGGATGGGTGTCCATCCTTGTTCTGGAGCCATTAGATCCCAGCCCTAGTGGATGGGTGTCCATCTTTGTTGTGGAGCCATTAGATCCCAGCCCTAGTGGATGGGTGTCCATCTTTGTTCCGGAGCCATTAGATCCCAGCCCTAGTGGATAGGTGTCCATCCTTGTTCTGGAGCCATTAGATCCCAGCCCTAGTGGATAGGTGTCTATCTTTGTGCTGGAGCCATTAGATCCCAGCCCTAGTGGATGGGTGTCCATCTTTGTTCTGGAGCCATTAGATCCCAGCCCTAGTGGATAGGTGTCCATCTTTGTTCTGGAGCCATTAGATCCCAGCCCTAGTGGATGGGTGTCCATCTTTGTTCTGGAGCCATTAGATCCCAGCCCTAGTGGATGGGTGTCCATCTTTGTTCTGGAGCCATTAGATCCCAGCCCTAGTGGATAGGTGTCCATCCTTGTTCTGGAGCCATTAGATCCCAGCCCTAGTGGATAGGTGTCTATCTTTGTGCTGGAGCCATTAGATCCCAGCCCTAGTGGATGGGTGTCCATCTTTGTTCTGGAGCCATTAGATCCCAGCCCTAGTGGATAGGTGTCCATCTTTGTTCTGGAGCCATTAGATCCCAGCCCTAGTGGATGGGTGTCCATCTTTGTTCTGGAGCCATTAGATCCCAGCCCTAGTGGATAGGTGTCCATCTTTGTGCTGGAGCCATTAGATCCCAGCCCTAGTGGATGGGTGTCCATCTTTGTTCTGGAGCCATTAGATCCCAGCCCTAGTGGATGGGTGTCCATCTTTGTTCTGGAGCCATTAGATACCAGCCCTAGTGGATGGGTGTCCATCTTTGTTCTGGAGCCATTAGATACCAGCCCTAGTGGATGGGTGTCCGTCTTTGTTCCGGAGCCATTAGATACCAGCCCTAGTGGATGGGTGTCCATCTTTGTTCCGGAGCCATTAGATACCAGCACTAGTGGATGGGTGTCCATCTTTGTTCCGGAGCCATTAGATACCAGCCCTAGTGGATGGGTGTCCATCTTTGTTCCGGAGCCATTAGATACCAGCCCTAGTGGATAGGTGTCCATCCTTGTTCTGGAGCCATTAGATCCCAGCCCTAGTGGATAGGTGTCCATCTTTGTGCTGGAGCCATTAGATCCCAGCCATAGTGGATGTGTGTCCATCTTTGTTCTGGAGCCATTAGATACCAGCCCTAGTGGATGGGTGTCCATCTTTGTTCTGGAGCCATTAGATACCAGCCCTAGTGGATAGTTGTCCATCCTTGTTCTGGAGCCATTAGATCCCAGCTCTAGTGGATGGGTGTCCATCCTTGTTCTGGAGCCATTAGATCCCAGCCCTAGTGGATGGGTGTCCATCTTTGTTGTGGAGCTATTAGATCCCAGCCCTAGTGGATGGGTGTCCATCTTTGTTCCGGTGCCATTAGATCCCAGCCCTAGTGGATAGGTGTCCATCCTTGTTCTGGAGCCATTAGATCCCAGCCCTAGTGGATAGGTGTCCATCTTTGTTCTGGAGCCATTAGATCCCAGCCCTAGTGGATGGGTGTCCATCTTTGTTCTGTTAGCCATTAGATCCCAGCCCTAGTGGATAGGTGTCCATCTTTGTTCTGGAGCCATTAGATCCCAGCCCTAGTGGATGGGTGTCCATCTTTGTTCTGGAGCCATTAGATCCCAGCCTTAGTGGATGGGTGCCCATCTTTGTTCTGGAGCCATTAGATACCAGCCCTAGTGGATAGGTGCCCATCTTTGTTCTGCAGCCATTAGATCCCAGCCCTAGTGGATAGGTGTCCATCTTTGTGCTGGAGCCATTAGATCCCAGCCCTAGTGGATGGGTGTCCATCTTTGTTCTGGAGCCATTAGATCCCAGCCCTAGTGGATAGGTGTCCATCTTTGTTCTGGAGCCATTAGATCCCAGCCCTAGTGGATAGGTGTCCATCTTTGTTCTGGAGCCATTAGATCCCAGCCCTAGTGGATAGGTGTCCATCTTTGTTCTGGAGCCATTAGATCCCAGCCCTAGTGGATAGGTGTCCATCTTTGTTCTGGAGCCATTAGATCCCAGCCCTAGTGGATAGGTGTCCATCCTTGTTGTGGAGCCATTAGATCCCAGCCCTAGTGGATGGGTGTCCATCTTTGTTCTGGAGCCATTAGATACCAGCCCTAGTGGATGGGTGTCCATCTTTGTTCTGGAGCCATTAGATACCAGCCCTAGTGGATAGTTGTCCATCCTTGTTCTGGAGCCATTAGACCCCAGCCCTAGTGGATGGGTGTCCATCTTTGTTCTGGAGCCATTAGATACCAGCCCTAGTGGATGGGTGTCCGTCTTTGTTCTGGAGCCATTAGATACCAGCCCTAGTGGATGGGTGTCCATCTTTGTTCTGGAGCCATTAGATACCAGCCCTAGTGGATGGGTGTCCATCTTTGTTCTGGAGCCATTAGATACCAGCCCTAGTGGATGGGTGTCCATCTTTGTTCCGGAGCCATTAGATACCAGCCCTAGTGGATGGGTGTCCATCTTTGTTCCGGAGCCATTAGATACCAGCCCTAGTGGATAGGTGTCCATCCTTGTTCTGGAGCCATTAGATCCCAGCCCTAGTGGATAGGTGTCCATCTTTGTGCTGGAGCCATTAGATCCCAGCCCTAGTGGATGTGTGTCCATCTTTGTTCTGGAGCCATTAGATCCCAGCCCTAGTGGATAGGTGTCCATCCTTGTTCTGGAGCCATTAGATCCCAGCCCTAGTGGATAGGTGTCCATCCTTGTTCTGGAGCCATTAGATCCCAGCCCTAGTGGATAGGTGTCCATCTTTGTGCTGGAGCCATTAGATCCCAGCCCTAGTGGATGGGTGTCCGTCTTTGTTATGGAGCCATTAGATCCCAGCCCTAGTGGATGGGTGTCCATCTTTGTTCTGGAGCCATTAGATACCAGCCCTAGTGGATAGGTGCCCATCTTTGTTCTGGAGCCATTAGATCCCAGCCCTAGTGGATAGGTGTCCATCTTTGTGCTGGAGCCATTAGATCCCAGCCCTAGTGGATGGGTGTCCATCTTTGTTCTGGAGCCATTAGATCCCAGCCCTAGTGGATAGGTGTCCATCTTTGTTCTGGAGCCATTAGATCCCAGCCCTAGTGGATGGGTGTCCATCTTTGTTCTGGAGCCATTAGATCCCAGCCCTATTGGATAGGTGTCCATCCTTGTTCTGGAGCCATTAGATACCAGCCCTAGTGGATGGGTGTCCATCCTTGTTGTGGAGCCATTAGATCCCAGCCCTAGTGGATGGGTGTCTATCTTTGTTCTGGAGCCATTAGATACCAGCCCTAGTGGATGGGTGTCCATCTTTGTTCCGGAGCCATTAGATACCAGCCCTAGTGGATAGGTGTCCATCCTTGTTCTGGAGCCATTAGATCCCAGCCCTAGTGGATAGGTGTCCATCTTTGTGCTGGAGCCATTAGATCCCAGCCCTAGTGGATGTGTGTCCATCTTTGTTATGGAGCCATTTGATCCCAGCCCTAGTGGATGGGTGTCCATCTTTGTTCCGGAGCCATTAGATACCAGCCCTAGTGGATAGGTGTCCATCCTTGTTCTGGAGCCATTAGATCCCAGCCCTAGTGGATAGGTGTCCATCTTTGTGCTGGAGCCATTAGATCCCAGCCCTAGTGGATGTGTGTCCATCTTTGTTCTGGAGCCATTAGATACCAGCCCTAGTGGATGGGTGTCCATCTTTGTTCTGGAGCCATTAGATACCAGCCCTAGTGGATAGTTGTCCATCCTTGTTCTGGAGCCATTAGATCCCAGCCCTAGTGGATGGGTGTCCATCCCTTGTTCTGGAGCCATTAGATCCCAGCCCTAGTGGATGGGTGTCCATCTTTGTTGTGGAGCCATTAGATCCCAGCCCTAGTGGATGGGTGTCCATCTTTGTTCCGGAGCCATTAGATCCCAGCCCTAGTGGATAGGTGTCCATCCTTGTTCTGGAGCCATTAGATCCCAGCCCTAGTGGATAGGGCCCTAGTGGATGTGGGTGTCCATCTGTTCTAAGAGCCATTAGATCCCAGCCCTATGGATAGGTGTCCATCTTTGTGCTGGAGCCATTAGATCCCAGCCCAGTGGATGGGTGTCCATCTTTGTTCTGATAGCCATTAGGAGTCAGCCCATCCTTTGTGCCCTAGGTGATGGGTGTCCATCTTTTGTTCTGGAGCCATTAGATAGCCAGTCCCCAGCCTGCATTGGATGGATAGGGTGTCCATCTTTGTTCTGGAGCCATTAGATCCCAGCCCTAGTGGATAAGGTGTCCATCTTTGTGCTGGAGCCGTGAATCCCAGCCCTAGTGGATGGGTGTCCATCTTTGTTCTGGAGCCATTTGCCAGGATACCAGGCCCTCTAGTGGATGGGTGTCCATCTTTGTCCTGGGAGCCATTAGGATACCAGCACTAGTGATGGGTGTCCATCTTTGTTCCGGAGCCATTAGATACCAGCCCTAGTGGATGGGTGTCCATCTTGTTCCGAGCCATATTAGGATACCAGCCCTAGTGGATAGGTGTCCATCCCTTGTATTCTGGAGCCATTAGATCCCAGCCCTAGTGGATAGGTGTCCATCTTTGTGCTGAGCCATTAGATCCCAGCCATAGTGGATGTGTGTCCATCTTTGTTCTGGAGCCATTAGATACCAGCCCTAGTGGATAAAAGTCCATCTTTGTTCTGAGCCATTAGATACCAGCCCTAGGTGGATAGTTGTCCATCCTTGTTCTGGAGCCGTCAGATCCCAGCTCCTAGCATGGGTGTCCATCCTTGTTCTGGAGCCATTAGATCCCAGCCCTAGTGGATGGGTGTCCATCTTTGTTGTGGAGCTATTAGATCCCAGCCCTAGTGGATGGGTGTCCATCTTTGTTCCGGTGCCATTAGATCCCAGCCTAGTGGATAGGTGTCCATCCTTGTTCTGGAGCCATTAGATCCCAGCCCTAGTGGATAGGTGTCCATCTTTGTTCTGGAGCCATTAGATCCCAGCCCTAGTGGATGGGTGTCCATCTTTGTTCTGTTAGCCATTAGATCCCAGCCCTAGTGGATAGGTGTCCATCTTTGTTCTGGAGCCATTAGATCCCAGCCCTAGTGGATGGGTGTCCATCTTTGTTCTGGAGCCATTAGATCCCAGCCTAGTGGATGGGTGCCCATCTTTGTTCTGGAGCCATTAGATACCAGCCCTAGTGGATAGGTGCCCATCTTTGTTCTGCAGCCATTAGATCCCAGCCCTAGTGGATAGGTGGCCCACTTTGTGCTGAGCCATTAGATCCCAGCCCTAGTGGATGGGTGTCCATCTTTGTTCTGGAGCCATTAGATCCCAGCCCTAGTGGATAGGTGTCCATCTTTGTTCTGGAGCCATTAGATCCCAGCCCTAGTGGATAGGTGTCCATCTTTGTTCTGGGAGCCATTGATCCCAGCCCTAGTGGATAGGTGTCCATCTTTTGTTCTGGAGCCATTAGATCCCAGCCCTAGTGGATAGGTGTCCATCTTTGTTCTGAGCCATTAGGATCCCAGCCCTAGTGGATAGGTGTCCATCCTTGTTGTGGAGCCATTAGATCCCAGCCCTAGTGGATGGGTGTCCATCTTTGTTCTGGAGCCATTAGATACCAGCCCTAGTGGATGGGTGTCCATCTTTGTTCTGGAGCCATTAGATACCAGCCCTAGTGGATAGTTGTCCATCCTTGTTCTGGAGCCATTAGACCCCAGCCCTAGTGGATGGGTGTCCATCTTTGTTCTGGAGCCATTAGATACCAGCCCTAGTGGATGGGTGTCCATCTTTGTTCTGGAGCCATTAGATACCAGCCCTAGTGGATGGGTGTCCGTCTTTGTTCTGGAGCCATTAGATACCAGCCCTAGTGGATGGGTGTCCATCTTTGTTCTGGAGCCATTAGATACCAGCCCTAGTGGATGGGTGTCCATCTTTGTTCTGGAGCCATTAGATACCAGCCCTAGTGGATGGGTGTCCATCTTTGTTCCGGAGCCATTAGATACCAGCCCTAGTGGATGGGTGTCCATCTTTGTTCCGGAGCCATTAGATACCAGCCCTAGTGGATAGGTGTCCATCCTTGTTCTGGAGCCATTAGATCCCAGCCCTAGTGGATAGGTGTCCATCTTTGTGCTGGAGCCATTAGATCCCAGCCCTAGTGGATGTGTGTCCATCTTTGTTCTGGAGCCATTAGATCCCAGCCCTAGTGGATAGGTGTCCATCCTTGTTCTGGAGCCATTAGATCCCAGCCCTAGTGGATAGGTGTCCATCCTTGTTCTGGAGCCATTAGATCCCAGCCCTAGTGGATAGGTGTCCATCTTTGTGCTGGAGCCATTAGATCCCAGCCCTAGTGGATGGGTGTCCGTCTTTGTTATGGAGCCATTAGATCCCAGCCCTAGTGGATGGGTGTCCATCTTTGTTCTGGAGCCATTAGATACCAGCCCTAGTGGATAGGTGCCCATCTTTGTTCTGGAGCCATTAGATCCCAGCCCTAGTGGATAGGTGTCCATCTTTGTGCTGGAGCCATTAGATCCCAGCCCTAGTGGATGGGTGTCCATCTTTGTTCTGGAGCCATTAGATCCCAGCCCTAGTGGATAGGTGTCCATCTTTGTTCTGGAGCCATTAGATCCCAGCCCTAGTGGATGGGTGTCCATCTTTGTTCTGGAGCCATTAGATCCCAGCCCTATTGGATAGGTGTCCATCCTTGTTCTGGAGCCATTAGATACCAGCCCTAGTGGATGGGTGTCCATCCTTGTTGTGGAGCCATTAGATCCCAGCCCTAGTGGATGGGTGTCTATCTTTGTTCTGGAGCCATTAGATACCAGCCCTAGTGGATGGGTGTCCATCTTTGTTCCGGAGCCATTAGATACCAGCCCTAGTGGATAGGTGTCCATCCTTGTTCTGGAGCCATTAGATCCCAGCCCTAGTGGATAGGTGTCCATCTTTGTGCTGGAGCCATTAGATCCCAGCCCTAGTGGATGTGTGTCCATCTTTGTTATGGAGCCATTTGATCCCAGCCCTAGTGGATGGGTGTCCATCTTTGTTCTGGAGCCATTAGATACCAGCCCTAGTGGATAGGTGCCCATCTTTGTTCTGGAGCCATTAGATCCCAGCCCTAGTGGATAGGTGTCCATCTTTGTGCTGGAGCCATTAGATCCCAGCCCTAGTGGATGGGTGTCCATCTTTGTTCTGGAGCCATTAGATCCCAGCCCTAGTGGATAGGTGTCCATCTTTGTTCTGGAGCCATTAGATCCCAGCCCTAGTGGATAGGTGTCCATCTTTGTTCTGGAGCCATTAGATCCCAGCCCTATTGGATAGGTGTCCATCCTTGTTCTGGAGCCATTAGATCCCAGCCCTAGTGGATGGGTGTCCATCCTTGTTCTGGAGCCATTAGATACCAGCCCTAGTGGATGGGTGTCCATCCTTGTTGTGGAGCCATTAGATCCCAGCCCTAGTGGATGGGTGTCCATCTTTGTTCTGGAGCCATTAGATACCAGCCCTAGTGGATGGGTGTCCATCTTTGTTCTGGAGCCATTAGATCCCAGCCCTAGTGGATAGGTGTCCGTCCTTGTTGTGGAGCCATTAGATCCCAGCCCTAGTGGATAGGTGTCCATCCTTGTTGTGGAGCCATTAGATCCCAGCCCTAGTGGATGGGTGTCTATCTTTGTTCTGGAGCCATTAGGTACCAGCCCTAGTGGATGGGTGTCCATCTTTGTTCTGGATCCATTAGATACCAGCCCTAGTGGATGGGTGTCCATCTTTGTTCTGGAGCCATTAGATACCAGCCCTAGTGGATGGGTGTCCATCTTTGTTCTGGAGCCATTAGATCCCAGCCCTAGTGGATGGGTGTCCATCTTTGTTCTGGAGCCATTAGATACCAGCCCTAGTGGATGGGTGTCCATCTTTGTTCTGGAGCCATTAGATACCAGCCCTAGTGGATGGGTGTCCATCTTTGTTCTGGAGCCATTAGATACCAGCCCTAGTGGATGGGTGTCCATCTTTGTTCTGGAGCCATTAGATACCAGCCCTAGTGGATGGGTGTCCATCTTTGTTCTGGAGCCATTAGATACCAGCCCTAGTGGATGGGTGTCCATCTTTGTTCTGGAGCCATTAGATACCAGCCCTAGTGGATAGGTGTCCATCCTTATTCTGGAGCCATTAGATCCCAGCCCTAGTGGATAGGTGTCCATCCTTGTTCTGGAGCCATTAGATCCCAGCCCTAGTGGATGGGTGTCCATATTTGTTCTGGAGCCATTAGATCCCAGCCCTAGTGGATGGGTGTCCATCTTTGTTCTGGAGCCATTAGATCCCAGCGCTAGTGGATAGGTGTCCATCTTTGTGCTGGAGCCATTGAGATCCCAGCCCTAGTGGATGGGTGTCCATCTTTGTTCTGGAGCCATTAGATCCCAGCCCTAGTGGATGGGTGTCCATCTTTGTTCTGGAGCCATTAGATACCAGCCCTAGTGGATAGGTGTCCATCTTTGTTCTGGAGCCATTAGATACCAGCCCTAGTGGATGGGTGTCCATCCTTGTTCTGGAGCCATTAGATACCAGCCCTAGTGGATGCGTGTCCATCCTTGTTGTGGAGCCATTAGATACCAGCCCTAGTGGATAGGTGTCCATCCTTGTTGTGGAGCCATTAGATCCCAGCCCTAGTGGATGGGTGTCCATCTTTGTTCTGGAGCCATTAGATACCAGCCCTAGTGGATGGGTGTCCATCCTTGTTCTGGAGCCATTAGATACCAGCCCTAGTGGATAGGTGTCCATCTTTGTTCTGGAGCCATTAGATCCCTGCCCTAGTGGATGGGTGTCCATCCTTGTTGTGGAGCCATTAGATACCAGCCCTAGTGGATGGGTGTCCATCTTTGTTCTGGAGCCATTAGGTACCAGCCCTAGTGGATGGGTGTCCATCTTTGTTCTGGAGCCATTAGATACCAGCCCTAGTGGATGGGTGTCCATCTTTGTTCTGGAGCCATTAGATACCAGCCCTAGTGGATAGTTGTCCATCCTTGTTCTGTAGCCATTAGATACCAGCCCTAGTGGATGGGTGTCCATCTTTGTTCTGGAGCCATTAGATCCCAGCCCTAGTGGATAGGTGTCCATCCTTGTTGTGGAGCCATTAGATCCCAGCCCTAGTGGATGGGTGTCCATATTTGTTCTGGAGCCATTAGATCCCAGCCCTAGTGGATGGGTGTCCATCTTTGTTCTGGAGCCATTAGATACCAGCCCTAGTGGATAGGTGTCCATCTTTGTTCTGGAGCCATTAGATACCAGCCCTAGTGGATGGGTGTCCATCCTTGTTCTGGAGCCATTAGATACCAGCCCTAGTGGATGCGTGTCCATCCTTGTTGTGGAGCCATTAGATACCAGCCCTAGTGGATAGGTGTCCATCCTTGTTGTGGAGCCATTAGATCCCAGCCCTAGTGGATGGGTGTCCATCTTTGTTCTGGAGCCATTAGATACCAGCCCTAGTGGATGGGTGTCCATCCTTGTTCTGGAGCCATTAGATACCAGCCCTAGTGGATAGGTGTCCATCTTTGTTCTGGAGCCATTAGATCCCTGCCCTAGTGGATGGGTGTCCATCCTTGTTGTGGAGCCATTAGATACCAGCCCTAGTGGATGGGTGTCCATCTTTGTTCTGGAGCCATTAGGTACCAGCCCTAGTGGATGGGTGTCCATCTTTGTTCTGGAGCCATTAGATACCAGCCCTAGTGGATGGGTGTCCATCTTTGTTCTGGAGCCATTAGATACCAGCCATAGTGGATAGTTGTCCATCCTTGTTCTGTAGCCATTAGATACCAGCCCTAGTGGATGGGTGTCCATCTTTGTTCTGGAGCCATTAGATCCCAGCCCTAGTGGATGGGTGTCCATCCTTGTTGTGGAGCCATTAGATCCCAGCCCTAGTGGATGGGTGTCCATATTTGTTCTGGAGCCATTAGATCCCAGCCCTAGTGGATAGGTGTCCATCCTTGTTCTGGAGCCATTAGATTCCAGCCCTAGTGGATAGGTGTCTATCTTTGTGCTGGAGCCATTAGATCCCAGCCCTAGTGGATGGGTGTCCATCTTTGTTCTGGAGCCATTAGATCCCAGCCCTAGTGGATAGGTGTCCATCTTTGTTCTGGAGCCATTAGATCCCAGCCCTAGTGGATGGGTGTCCATCTTTGTTCTGGAGCCATTAGATCCCAGCCCTAGTGGATAGGTGTCCATCTTTGTGCTGGAGCCATTAGATCCCAGCCCTAGTGGATGGGTGTCCATCTTTGTTCTGGAGCCATTAGATCCCAGCCTAGTGGATGGGTGCCCATCTTTGTTCTGGAGCCATTAGATCCCAGCCCTAGTGGATAGGTGTCCATCTTTGTTCTGGAGCCATTAGATCCCAGCCCTAGTGGATAGGTGTCCATCTTTGTGCTGGAGCCATTAGATCCCAGCCCTAGTGGATGGGTGTCCATCTTTGTTCTGGAGCCATTAGATCCCAGCCCTAGTGGATAGGTGTCCATCTTTGTTCTGGAGCCATTAGATCCCAGCCCTAGAGGATAGGTGTCCATCTTTGTTCTGGAGCCATTAGATCCCAGCCCTAGTGGATAGGTGTCCATCTTTGTTCTGGAGCCATTAGATCCCAGCCCTAGTGGATAGGTGTCCATCCTTGTTGTGGAGCCATTAGATCCCAGCCCTAGTGGATGGGTGTCCATCTTTGTTCTGGAGCCATTAGATACCAGCCCTAGTGGATGGGTGTCCATCTTTGTTCTGGAGCCATTAGATACCAGCCCTAGTGGATAGTTGTCCATCCTTGTTCTGGAGCCATTAGACCCCAGCCCTAGTGGATGGGTGTCCATCTTTGTTCTGGAGCCATTAGATACCAGCCCTAGTGGATGGGTGTCCATCTTTGTTCTGGAGCCATTAGATCCCAGCCCTAGTGGATAGGTGTCCATCTTTGTTCTGGAGCCATTAGATCCCAGCCCTATTGGATAGGTGTCCATCCTTGTTCCGGAGCCATTAGATACCAGCCCTAGTGGATGGGTGTCCATCCTTGTTCTGGAGCCATTAGATTCCAGCCCTAGTGGATAGGTGTCCATCCTTGTTGTGGAGCCATTAGATCCCAGCCCTAGTGGATGGGTGTCCATCTTTGTTGTGGAGCCATTAGATACCAGCCCTAGTGGATAGGTGTCCATCTTTGTTCTGGAGCCATTAGATCCCAGCCCTAGTGGATAGGTGTCCGTCCTTGTTGTGGAGCCATTAGATCCCAGCCCTAGTGGATAGGTGTCCATCCTTGTTGTGGAGCCATTAGATCCCAGCCCTAGTGGATGGGTGTCTATCTTTGTTCTGGAGCCATTAGGTACCAGCCCTAGTGGATGGGTGTCCATCTTTGTTCTGGAGCCATTAGATCCCAGCCCTAGTGGATGGGTGTCCATCTTTGTTCTGGAGCCATTAGGTTACCAGCCCTAGTGGATAGGTGTCCATCTTTGTTCTGGAGCCATTAGATACCAGCCCTAGTGGATGGGTGTCCATCTTTGTTCTGGAGCCATTAGATACCAGCCCTAGTGGATAGGTGTCCATCTTTGTTCTGGAGCCATTAGATACCAGCCCTAGTGGATGGGTGTCCATAGTTGCTACCATGTTGTTGTCATGTTCTGCTGCCTTGCTATGTTGTTGTTTTAGGTCTCTCTTTATGTAGTGTTGACAGGTGACCAGTATAAACAACCCTTGTTCTGGAGCCATTAGATCCAAACCACCAACCAGCAAAGTGACCCGGATATACAACCCTTGTTCTGGAGAGACTAGTTCAGAAGCACAACCCTTGTTCTGAATAGCCCAAAGTGTTTGAATGAATGGATTAAGATGCTGTTTGGGATCTTTGACACACCGTTTGTTTGAGATAATAATCTGTTGCCCTGCCTGTTCTTTTGTGTTGGAGAGGATCAGCATATGGTTAGTATTGTGGTCAGAGATTAGAGGGAGCCTGCTGGCACGGGTGTGTGTGTGTGTTTGGAAAGGGGGTGTTTAGGGGCGCACAAGCCCCCCACCTCCACCCCTCCCCCAGGTTGATCAGCAGCCTAGCCTGCCCTCTCCTTCCCCATGGGCACGTGGTTGGCACACTCCCCTGGGGACCCCTTGTCGCCAAGGCTCCACCACTCTGCACGCTGCGAGCCAAACCAGCCGTGGTGTGCAGACCCTAGACTGTGTCACCATGGTAACAGACCTGAGTCTGGGTTGGCGTGTCAAGGTGTCTGGTGTTAGTCTCTCTCTCTGTATCTCTCCATTTGTCTGCTCGCTTTTCTTTATTCATTCAGTGGTTCATCTGCTCCCCTCTCTCTCTCTCTCTCTCTCTCTCTCTCTCTCTTCCGCTTTGACGATCAAGACAGAGAGTCTAGCCTCCGAGTCAGACGCATGTGTACACACACACACACACACACACCGGTGCTCTGAATGTGTGCAGGGCTCTCTGACGTGTCATCGTTTTGTTGTGCAGGACTCATCAGCAGATAGTCCGACACCTCATGGTGCCTCCTTATTAATGTGCTATGTACATGCTAAACAACTCATGAAAACTTTATCACCATATGAAGAGGTTACAATCATGTTTAACCATACTGAGAAATATGGCCTTTGGGGGAAGATGGTGGCTGGGGAGAAGACACTGAGAATCACATCATCATTTGTTGTCTGACGAGCATAGGTATTGCAATTAGGCTACCCTGTTCCTGGAGAACTAGCATCCTGTAAGGTTTCGCTCCAACCCCAGTTGTAACTAACCTGATTCAGCTTATCAACCAGCTAATTATTAGAATCAGGTGTGCTAGATTAGTGTTGGAGAGAGGACCTACAGCACAGTAGCTCTCCAGGAACAGGGTTGGAGAGAGGACCTATAGGATGGT
>NW_027012242.1:0-20210 GCF_036934945.1 Oncorhynchus masou masou
ACGTAATTCAATTGAAATGACGTGGAAACAATGTTGATTCAACCTGTGTGTGCCTAGTGGGAAGTGTATAAAAGGGAAACAAATGATCTCCCCCAAAACCTTAAGATATATCTTCTACGTCTGTGCCTTACAGCCTCATATCTCCACTAAAATCCAATACAGCCTCCACTGGGACTCTCCAGGAAGAAGCCATCATATCTATGAGCCTTTAAATTAGGTTAAATGGACATGGAAGCACTCTCCACTGAGCCATCCCCAGTATAGTGCAACTGCAGCTCCATCCATCTCGTATGGTCATTATGAGTGGGGCTGGTTGGACACGTTGGATATGAAAGGATCCATTACTGGTGAAGAGGAGTGAGTGGACCTGGAGGGTGTCTGATCAACAGTAGACAGATGGGGAGTTAAAGTCTGCAGGGTCCTTTGTGGCCCCCTGGTGTAGGCATCCATATTGGATTGATAATTCTAAGGTACTGTTATGTACTTGAGTGAAGACCCAAAAGCGGTTTTAACAGAAAACAGAGTTCTTTAATGAAAAACAGGAATGGCATAAATCCTCTTCCAACGTAGTCAATGGAACAAAAAGAACGTTAGTATAATGCAGGATGCACCTGCCAGGCAGACTCCGACAGGATAGGACAAGGTGGAAGCAAACGAGACGACAGCTTGCTTCTGGCATCAAAAACACAAACAAGAATCAGACACTGAAAGTAGCAGGAACAGAGAGAGAAATAGAGACCTAATCAGAGGGGAAGAGAGAACAGGTGGGAAAGAGTGAATGAGCTAGTTAGGGGAGATGTAGAACAGCTGAAGAATGAGAGACAGAGAAGGTAACCTAAAAAAGACCAGCAGAGAGAGACAGAGTGAAGAGAAAGGACAGGAACAGACATAACAAGACATGACAGTGCCCCCCCCACTCACCGAGCGCCTCCTGGCGCACTCGAGGAGGAAACCTGGCGGCAACGGAGGAAATCATCGATCAGCGAACGGTCCAGCACGTCCCGAGAGGGAACCCAACTCCTCTCCTCAGGACCGTACCCTCCCAATCCACTAGGTACTGATGACCACGGCCCCGAGGGCGCATGTCCAAAATCTTACGAACCCTGTAGATGGGTGCGCCTCGACAAGGATGGGGGGACGAGCGGGGCGTCAAGAACGGGCTTAACACAGGAGACATGGAAGACCGGGTGAACGCGACGAAGATAGCGCTGGAGAAGAAGTCGCACTGCGACAGGATTAATGACCTGAGAAATACGGAACGGACCAATGAACCGCGGGGCCAACTTGCGAGAAGCTGTCTTAAGGGGAAGGTTCTGAGTGGAGAGCCATACTCTCTGACCGCAACAATATCTAGGACTCTTGGTCCTACGCTATTAGCGGCCCTCACAGTCTGCGCCCGGCCAAGGCAAAGTGCCGACCTGACCCCCTTCCAGGTGCGCTCGCAACGCTGGACAAAAGCCTGAGCGGAGGGGACGCAGGACCGGCGAGCTGAGATGAGAACAGCGGAGGCTGGTACCCGAGGCTACTCTGAAAAGGAGATAGACCGGTAGCAGACGAGGGAAGCGAGTTGTGGGCGTACTCTGCCCAGGGGAGCTGTTCTGACCAAGACGCAGGGTTACGAAAAGAAAGACTGCGTAAAATGCGACCAACAGTCTGATTGGGCCCGTTCGCTTGACCGTTAGACTGGGGATGAAAGCCGGACGAGAGACTGACGGAAGCCCCAATCAAACGGCAAAACTCCCTCCAAAATTGAGACGTGAACTGCGGGCCTCTGTCGGAAACGACGTCAGACGGAAGGCCATGAATTCGGAAAACATTCTCGATAATGATCTGAGCCGTCTCCTTAGCAGAAGGAGCTTAGCGAGAGGAATGAAATGAGCCGCCTTAGAGAATCTATCGACAACCGTAAGAATAACTGTCTTCCCCGCTGATGAAGGCAGTCCGGTGATAAATCTAAAGCGATGTGAGACCACGGTCGAGAGGGAATGGGAAGCGGTCTGAGACGGCCGGCAGGAGGAGAGTTCCCAGATTTAGTCTGCGCGCAGACCGAACAAGCGGCGACAAATCGACGCGTCACGTTCCCGAGTGGGCCACCAGAAACGCTGGCGAATGGAAGCGAGCGTACCCCGAACGCCGGGGTGGCCGGCTAACTTGGCAGAGTGGGCCCACTGAAGAACGGCCGGACGAGTAGGAACGGAACGAACAGAAGGTTCCTAGGACAAGCTCGCGGCGACGGAGTGTGAGCGAGTGCTTGCTTTACCTGCCTCTCATTCCCCAGACAGTCAACCCGACAACACGCCCGTCAGGGAGAATCCCTCGGGGTCGGTGGAGACCTCAGAAGAACTGAAGAGACGAGATAAAGCATCAGGCTTGGTGTTTTTGAGCCCGGACGATAAGAAATAACAAACTCGAAACGAGCGAAAAACAGAGCCCAACGAGCCTGACGCGCATTAAGTCGTTTGGCTGAACGGATGTGTACTCAAGGTTCCTATGGTCAGTCCAAACGACAAAAGGAACGGTCGCCCTCCAACCACTGTCGCCATTCGCCTAGGGCTAAGCGGATGGCGAGCAGTTCGCGATTACCAACATCATAGTTACGTTCTGACGGCGATAAGCGATGAGAGAAAAACGCGCAAGGATGGACCTTGCCGTCAGAGAGAGAGCGCTGAGAAAGAATGGCTCCCACGCCCACCTCTGACGCGTCAACCTCAACAACAAACTGACTAGAGATGTCAGGTGTAACAAGAATAGGTGCGGATGTAAAACGATTCTTAAGAAGATCAAAAGCTCCCTGGGCGGAAACGGACCACTTAAAGCACGTCTTAACAGAAGTAAGGGCTGTGAGGGGAGCTGCCACCTGACCGAAATTACGGATGAAACGACGATAGAAATTAGCGAAGCCCAGAAAGCGCTGCAGCTCGACGCGTGACTTAGGAACGGGCCAATCAATGACAGCCTGGACCTTAGCGGGATCCATCTTAATGCCCTCAGCGGAAATAACGGAACCGAGAAAAGGGACAGAGGCGGCATGAAAAGTGCACTTCTCAGCCTTCACATAAAGACAGTTCTCCAAAAGGCGCTGGAGGACGCGGCCGCACGTGCTGAACATGAATCGAGAGAGACGGTGAAAAAATCAGGATATCGTCCATGTAAACGAAAACAAAATGTTCAGCATGTCTCTCAGGACGTCGTTAACTAGTGCCTGAAAGACAGCTGGAGCGTTAACGAGGCCGAAAGGAAGAACCCGGTATTCAAAGTGCCCTAACGGAGTGTTAAACGTCGTTTTCCACTCGTCCCCCTCCCTGATGCGCACGAGATGGTAGGCGTTACGAAGGTCCAATTTGGTGAAAAACCTGGCTCCCTGCAGGATCTCGAAGGCTGAAGACATAAGAGGAAGCGGATAACGATTCTTAACTGTTATGTCATTCAGCCTCGATAATCCACGCATGGGCGCAGGGACACGTCCTTCTTCTGAACAAAAACCCCGCTCCGGCGGGAGAGGAGGAGGAGACTATGGTACCGCGTCGAGCGAAACCGACAAATAATCCTCGAGAGCCTTACGTTCGGGAGCCGACAGAGAGTATAATCTACCCGGGGGAGTAGTTCCCGGAAGGAGATCAATACTACAGTCATACGACCGGTGTGGAGGGAGAGAAGTGGCCTTGGAACGACTGAACACCGTGCGCAGATCGTGATACTCCTCCGGCACCCCTGTCAAATCGCCAGGCTCCTCCTGTGAAGAAGAGACAGAGGAAACAGGAGGGATAGCAGACATTAAACAGGTCACATGACAAGAAACATTCCAGGATAGGATAGTATTACTAGACCAATTAATAGAAGGGTTATGGCGCACTAGCCAGGGATGACCCAAAACAACAGGTGTAAAAGGTGAACGAAAAATTAAAAAAGAAATGGTTTCGCTATGATTACCAGAGACAGTGAGGGTTAAAGGCAGCGCCTCACGCTGAATCTTGGGGAGAGAACTACCATCTAAAGCTTTAACAAGGCCGTGGGCTCCCTAACTGTCTGAGAGGAATGTCATGTTCCCGAGCCCAGGTCTCGTCCATAAAACAGCCCTCCGCCCCAGAGTCTATCAAGGCACTGCAGGAAGCAGATGAACCGGGCCAGCGGAGATGGACCGGAAAGGTAGTGCGTGATCCAGAAGGAGAGGCCTGAGTAGTTGCGCCACCAGTAGCCCTCCTCTTACTGATGAGCTCTGGCTTTACTGGACATGAGGTGACAAATGACCAGCGGAGCCGCAGTAGAGACAGAGGCGATTGGTGATTCTCCGTTCCTTCTCCTTGGCCGAGATGCGGATACCCCCAGCTGCATAGGCTAAGCATCCGAGCCGCGGAGGAGGGTGGCAGTGATGCGGCAGGTGGCAGTGATGTGGAGAGGGAGCAACGGAGAACGCGAGCTCCTTTCCACGAGCTCGGCGACGAAGATCAAACCGCCGCTCTATGCGAATAGCGAGAGCTATTAAGGAGTCCAGACTGGAAGGAACCTCCCGGGAGAGGATCTCATCCTTAACCTCGACGAGGAGACCCTCCAGAAAACGAGCGAGCAAAGCCGGCTCGTTCCAGTCACTAGAGGCAGCGAGAGTGCGAAACTCAATAGAATAATCCGTTATGGATCGATTCCCCTGACATAGGGAAGACAGGGCCCTGGAAGCCTCCTCGTGTCTGCCTAGCATCGCTCCCTGGATCTCGACGGCGGAGTGAAAAGGGTCCGGAGCCGCTGGGTCCATTCTTGGTCTGATTCTTCTGTTATGTACTTGAGTGAAGACCCAAAAGCGGTTTTAACAGAAAACAGAGTTCTTTAATGAAAAACAGGAATGGCATAAATCCTCTTCCAACGTAGTCAATGGAACAAAAAGAACGTTAGTATAATGCAGGATGCACCTGCCAGGCAGACTCCGACAGGATAGGACAAGGTGGAAGCAAACGAGACGACAGCTTGCTTCTGGCATCAAAAACACAAACAAGAATCAGACACTGAAAGTAGCAGGAACAGAGAGAGAAATAGAGACCTAATCAGAGGGGGAGAGAGAGAACAGGTGGGAAAGAGTGAATGAGCTAGTTAGGGTAGATGTAGAACAGCTGAAGAATGAGAGACAGAGAAGGTAACCTAAAAAGACCAGCAGAGAGAGACAGAGTGAAGAGAAAGGACAGGAACAGACATAACAAGACATGACAGGTACATTCAGAAAAACAAATATCTTCAGAATAACAGATGCTGTATTAATATCAACCTCAAATAGGAGAATATGTCACGAACACATAGATGCACTCACACACACAGAGATGTGGACTTTACATTACATAATAACCACACACACTTCTGCTGAAGAGGCCTTGTTGAGATAAAACAAAGCAAGTGTTCACTTGAAAAATAAGAACAAGTCTTCCACACTGTGAATATCCCCACGGGTATTCAACACACACCTCTTTCATCTCAAATTGATAGATTGGTTTAATCACTTGGATATTTGTGTTGAATTCAAGACACATTTCCAGCTCTTCCATAATAAATCAGACAATTTCATCAACTTATCTGAGCTTTCCTCAACATTTTACATTTCTCACAAATAACATAGTCCATTTCTGCTATGACTGTTGCATAACTTAAATTGAGTGGCTTATTAATGTGTGAGATGAGGCCTAATCACTGACATGTTGACATGTAAATTCCACAACTTGAAGTGGATTGAAGATGTTAGGGTGATATTGAATTGTAAAATAATGAGAGTCAGTGCTAAAAATTAAAGTTCTGTATATATATAATATATATATATATATCTCCTAAAGAGATGCATACTATAGATTACATGGAGAGGGGATAAACAATTAAACTGAAGTTAGTTAGCTGAAACGTGTTTTAGAAAAACAGTTACGCTAACTGGCTATAACTTGCATCACATTCAGTTTTTAATCAATTATCTGTCAACTATATTTTGCTGCTCTTAGAGCAGTTTGAGTCAACTGGGTCTGCTGCTCTAAGAGCAGTTTGAGTCAACTGGGTCTGCTGCTCTAAGAGCAGAACTGTCAGTACTGACCTAAACACAGTCAGTACTCCATACTCCTCTTTAGTTATTTTGATTCCCTTTTAATGATGTAAAGTGTGTACTCGTGACCCATGTGAAATGCACTTAAAATGAACTTAACTGTAAAACATACATTATTGAGTTGGGATGTGTTTTTTGCTCCGAGGCATGTAACGAGCTGGGTCAAATCTGGGTGGAGTAAGAACGCTGTGTCTGGACACATCCAGCTCATCCTACCCGGCTTGAAGCATACATTATTGAGTTGGGATGTGTTTTTTGCTCCGAGGCATGTAACGAGCTGGGTCAGATCTGGGTGGAGTAAGAACGCTGTGTCTGGACACATCCAGCTCATCCTACCCGGCTTGAAGCATACATTATTGAGTTGGGATGTGTTTTTTTGCTCCATTTACACAACACGTTTTCTATTTCATCTAAATCAGGTATTCAATTTGTAAGTCGCTCTGGATAAGAGCGTCTGCTAAATGACTTAAATGTAAATGTAAATGTATTCCCCCCAGGGATACATGTCACAGCACGTTTTCTATTTCATCTAAATCAGGTATTCCCCCCAGGGATACATGTCACAACACGTTTTTTATTTAATCTAAATCAGGTATTCCCTCCAGGGATACATGTCACAACACGTTTTCTATTTCATCTAAATCAGGTATTCCCCCCATGGATACATGTCACAACACGTTTTCTATTTCATCTAAATCAGGTATTCCCCGCAGGGATACATGTCACAACACGTTTTTTATTTAATCTAAATCAGGTATTCCCCCCATGGATACATGTCACAACACGTTTTCTATTTAATCTAAATCAGGTATTCCCCCCAGGGATACATGTCACAACACGTTTTCTATTTCATCTAAATCAGGTATTCCCCCAGGATACATGTCACAACACGTTTTCTATTTCATCTAAATCAGCTATTCCCCCCAGGATACATGTCACAGCACGTTTTCTATTTCATCTAAATCAGGTATTCCCACAGGGATACATGTCACAACACGTTTTCTATTTCATCTAAATCAGGTATTCCCCCCAGGGATACATGTCACAACACGTTTTCTATTTCATCTAAATCAGGTATTCCCCCCAGGGATACATGTCACAGCACGTTTTCTTATTTCATCTAAATCAGGTATTCCCCCAGGGATACATGTCACAGCACGTTTTCTATTTCATCTAAATCAGGTATTCCCCCCAGGGATACATGTCACAACACGTTTTCTATTTCATCTAAATCAGGTATTCCTCCAGGGATACATGTCACAACACGTTTTCTATTTCATCTAAATCAGGTATTCCCCCCAGGGACATGTCACAACACATTTTCTATTTCATCTAAATCAGGTATTCCCGCAGGGATACATGTCACAACACGTTTTTTATTTAATCTAAATCAGGTATTCCCCCATGGATACATGTCACAACACGTTTTCTATTTCATCTAAATCAGGTATTCCCGTAGGGATACATGTCACAACACGTTTTCTATTTCATCTAAATCAGGTATTCCCCCAGGATACATGTCACAAACACGCTTATTTCATCTAAACAGGTATTCCCCCCAGGGATACATGTCACAACACGTTTCTTATTTCATCTAAATCAGGTATTCCCCCCTAGGATACATGTCACAACACGTTTATTTCATCTAAATCAGGTATTCCTCGCGACAGGGATACATGTCACAGCACGTTTTTTACATCTAAATCAGGTTTTCCCCCAGGGGATACATGTCACAACACGTTTTTATTTCATCTAAATCAGGTATTCCCCCATGGATACATGTCACAACACGTTTTCTATTTCATCTAAATCAGGTATTCCCCCATGATACATGTCACAACACGTTTTCTATTTCATCTAAATCAGGTATTCCCCCCAGGGACATGTCACAACACGTTTTCTATTTCATCTAAATCAGCTATTCCCCCAGGGATACATGTCACAACACGTTTTCTATTTCATCTAAATCAGGTATTCCCCCATGGATACATGTCACAACACGCTTTTCTATTTCATCTAAATCAGGTATTCCCAGGGATACATGTCACGACACGTTTTTTCTATTTCATCTAAATCAGGTATTCCCCCAGGGATACATGTCACAACACGTTTTCTATTTCATCTAAATCAGGTATTCCCCAGGGATACATGTCACAGCACGTTTTCTATTTCATCTAAATCAGGTATTCCCCCAGGGATACATGTCACAACACGTTTTCATTTCATCTAAATCAGGTATTCCCCCAGGATACATGTCACAGCACGTTTTCTATTTCATCTAAATCAGGTATTCCCCCAGGGATACATGTCACAACACGTTTCTATTTCATCTAAATCAGGTATTCCCCCCAGGGATACATGTCACAGCACGTTTTTATTTCATCTAAATCAGGTATTCCTCCAGGGATACATGTCACAGCACGTTTCTATTTCATCTAAATCAGGTATTCCCCCAGGGATACATGTCACAACACGTTTCTATTTCATCTAAATCAGGTATTCCTCCAGGGATACATGTCACAATGACGTTTTTATTTCATCTAAATCACAGTGGGTATTCTCAGGGATACATGTCACAACACGTTTTCTATTTCATCTAAATCAGGTATTCCCCCTAGGATACATGTCACAACACTGTTTTCTATTTCATCTAAATCAGGTATTCCCCCAGGGATACATGTCACAACACGTTTTCTATTTAATCTAAATCAGGTATTCCCCCAGGATACATGTCACAACACGTTTTATTTCATCTAAATCAGGTATTCCCGAGGATACATGTCACAGCACGTTTTTATTTCATCTAAATCAGGTATTCCCCCCAGGGATACATGTCACAACACGTTTTCTATTTCATCTAAATCAGGTATTCCCGCAGGGATACATGTCACAACACGTTTTCTATTTCATCTAAATCAGGTATTCAGGGTGGCATACGTTTTCTATTTCATCTAAATCAGGAGGGATACATGTCACAACACGTTCTATTTCATCTAAATCAGGTATTCCCCCCAGGGATACATGTCACAACACGTTTTCTATTTCATCTAAATCAGGTATTCCCCCAGGATACATGTCACAGCACGTTTTATTTCATCTAAATCAGGTATTCCCCAGGGATACATGTCACAACACGTTTCTATTTCATCTAAATCAGGTATTCCCCCAGGGATACATGTCACAACACGTTTTTATTTCATCTAAATCAGGTATTCCCCCAGGGATACATGTCACAGCACGTTTTCTATTTCATCTAAATCAGGTATTCCCCCAGGGATACATGTCACAGCACGTTTCTATTTCATCTAAATCAGGTATTCCCCCCCCAGGGATACATGTCACAACACGTTTTCTATTTCATCTAAATCAGGTATTCCCCCCAGGGATACATGTTTTCTATTTCATCTAAATCAGGTATTCACAACACGTTTTCTATTTCATCTAAATCATCTCTAGGATCTGTCACAAACACGTTTTCTATTTCATCTAAATCAGGTATTCCCCCCAGGGATACATGTCACAACACGTTTTCTATTTCATCTAAATCAGGTATTCCCCGCAGGGATACATGTCACAGCACGTTTTCTATTTCATCTAAATCCAGGTATTCCCCCAGGGATACATGTCACAACACGTTTTTTATTTCATCTAAATCAGGTATTCCCCCCAGGGATACATGTCACAACACGTTTTTTCTATTTCATCTAAATCAGGTATTCCCCCCTAGGGATACATGTCACAACACGTTTTCTATTTCATCTAAATCAGGTATTCCCCCAGGATACATGTCACAACACGTTTTCTATTTCATCTAAATCAGGTATTCCTCCAGGGATACATGTCACAGCACGTTTTCTATTTCATCTAAATCAGGTATTCCCCCAGGGATACAGGTCACAACAGGGATACATGTCACAGCACGTTTTCTATTTCATCTAAATCAGTGTAAGGATACATGTCACAACACGTTTCTATTTCATCTAAATCAGGTATTCCCCCCAGGGATACATGTCACAACACGTTTTCTATTTCATCTAAATCAGGTATTCCCCCCAGGGATACATGTCACAACACGTTTTCTATTTCATCTAAATCAGGTATTCCCCCCCAGGGATACATGTCACAACACGTTTTCTATTTCATCTAAATCAGGTATTCCCCCCAGGGATACATGTCACAACACGTTTTCTATTTCATCTAAATCAGGTATTCCCCCCAGGGATACATGTCACAACACGTTTTCTATTTCATCTAAATCAGGTATTCCCCCCAGGGATACATGTCACAACACGCTTTTATTTCATCTAAATCAGGTATTCCCCCCAGGGATACATGTCACAACACGTTTTCTATTTAATCTAAATCAGGTATTCCCCCCAGGGATACATGTCACAACACGTTTTTTATTTCATCTAAATCAGGTATTCCCCGCAGGGATACATGTCACAGCACGTTTTCTATTTCATCTAAATCAGGTATTCCCCCCAGGGATACATGTCACAACACGTTTTCTATTTCATCTAAATCAGGTATTCCCCGCAGGGATACATGTCACAACACGATTTTCTATTTCATCTAAATCAGGTATTCCCCGAGGGATACATGTCACAACACGTTTTCTATTTCATCTAAATCAGGTATTCCCCCCAGGGATACATGTCTAGAACGTTTTCTAACATTCTAAATCAGGTATTCCCCGCAGGATACATGTCACAACACGTTTTTCTATTTCATCTAAATCAGGTATTCCCCAGGGATACATGTCACAACACGTTTTCTATTTCATCTAAATCAGGTATTCCCCCCAGGGATACATGTCACAACACGTTTTCTATTTCATCTAAATCAGGTATTCCCCCCAGGGATACATGTCACAACACGTTTTTCATTTCATCTAAATCAGGTATTCCCCTGTGGGATACATGTCACAACACGTTTTCTATTTCATCTAAATCAGGTATTCCCATGCAGGGATACATGTCACAGCACGTTTTCTATTTCATCTAAATCAGGTATTCCCCCCAGGGATACATGTCACAACACGTTTTCTATTTCATCTAAATCAGGTATTCCCCCCAGGGATACATGTCACAACACGTTTTCTATTTCATCTAAATCAGGTATTCCCCCAGGGATACATGTCACAACCGCGTTTATTTCATCTAAATCAGGTATTCCCCCATGGATACATGTCATGAACCACGTTTTCTATTTCATCTAAATCAGCTATTCCCCCCAGGGATACATGTCACAACACGTTTTCTATTTACATCTAAATCAGGCATTCCCCCAGGGATACATGGACAACACAATTAATGTTTTCTATTTCATCTAAATCAGCTATTCCCCAGGGATACATGTCACAACACGGCTTATTTAATCTAAATCAGGCCTCTAGGATACATGTCACAACACGTTTTCTATTTAATCTAAATCAGTATTCTCCAGGACATGTCACAGCACGTTTTCTATTTCATCTAAATCATGGTATCTCTCAGGATACATGTCACATCACTGCTTATTTCATCTAAATCAGCTATTCCCCCAGGATACATGTGTCACAACACGTTTTCTATGTAATCTAAATCAGGTATTCCTCCAGGTGATACATGTCACAGCACGTTTTCTATTTCATCTAAACTGTATTTCCTAGGGATACATGTCACAGCATCGTTTTCTATTTCATCTAAATCAGGTATTCCCCTCTTGTGATACATGTCACAGCACGTTTTCTATTTCATCTAAATCAGGTATTCCCCGCAGGGACACATGTCACAGCACGTTTTCTATTTCATCTAAATCAGGCATTTCTTCCAGGGATACATGTCATATGCACGTTTTCTATTTCATCTAAATCAGGTATTCTCAAGCAGGACATATGTCACAACACGTGTTTTCTATTTCATCTAAATCAGGTATTCCCTCTCAGGGACACATGTCACAAATATCGTTTATTTCATCTAAATCAGGTATTCCCCCCAGGGACACATGTCACAACACGTTTTTCATTTCATCTAAATCAGGTATTCTCCCCAGGGATACATGTCACAACACGTTTTCTATTTCATCTAAATCAGGTATTCCCCAGGGATACATGTCACAGCACTGCTTTTCTATTTCCATCTTAATCAGGTATTCCCCCTAGGATACATGTCACAACACGTTTCTATTTCATCTAAATCAGGTATTCCCCCAGGGATACATGTCACAACACGTTTTCTATTTCATCTAAATCAGGTATTCCCCTCCAGGGATACATGTCACAGCACGTTTTCTATTTCATCTAAATCAGGTATTCCCCCAGGGATACATGTCACAACACGCTTTCTATTTCATCTAAATCAGTGTATTCCCCCCAGGGATACATGTCACAACACGTTTTCTATTTCATCTAAATCAGGTATTCCCCCCAGGGATACATGTCACAACACGTTTTCTATTTCATCTAAATCAGGTATTCCCCCCAGGGATACATGTCACAACACGTTTTCTATTTCATCTAAATCAGGTATTCCCCCCAGGGATACATGTCACAACACGTTTTCTATTTAATCTAAATCAGGTATTCCCCCCAGGGATACATGTCACAACACGTTTTTTATTTCATCTAAATCAGGTATTCCCCGCAGGGATACATGTCACAGCACGTTTTCTATTTCATCTAAATCAGGTATTCCCCAGGGATACATGTCACAACACGCTTTTATTTCATCTAAATCAGGTATTCTCGCAGGGATACATGTCACAACACGTTTTCTATTTCATCTAAATCAGGTATTCCCCCGAGGATACATGTCACAACACGTTTTCTATTTCATCTAAATCTATTCCCCCAGGGATACAGGTCACAACACGTTTTCTATTTCATCTAAATCAGGTATTCCCCCCAGGGATACATGTCACAACACGTTTTCTATTTCATCTAAATCAGGTATTCTCCCAGGGATACATGTCACAACACGTTTTCTATTTCATCTAAATCAGGTATTCCCGTAGGGATACATGTCACAACACGTTTTCTATTTCATCTAAATCAGGTATTCCCCAGGGATACATGTCACAACACGTTTTCTATTTCATCTAAATCAGGTATTCCCCCAGGGATACATGTCACAACACGTTTTCTATTTCATCTAAATCAGGTATTCCCCAGGGATACATGTCACAACACGTTTCTATTTCATCTAAATCAGGTATTCCCCCCAGGGATACATGTCACAACACGTTTTCTATTTCATCTAAATCAGGTATTCCCCGCAGGGATACATGTCACAGCACGTTTTCTATTTCATCTAAATCAGGTATTCCCCCCAGGGATACATGTCACAACACGTTTTCTATTTCATCTAAATCAGGTATTCCCCCAGGGATACATGTCACAACACGTTTTCTATTTCATCTAAATCAGGTATTCCCCCCAGGGATACATGTCACAGCACGTTTTCTATTTCATCTAAATCAGGTATTCCCCCATGGATACATGTCACAACACGTTTTCTATTTCATCTAAATCAGCTATTCCCCCCAGGGATACATGTCACAACACGCTTTCTATTTAATCTAAATCAGGTATTCCCCCAGGGATACATGTCACAACACGTTTTCTATTTAATCTAAATCAGGTATTCCCCCAGGGATACATGTCACAGCACGTTTTCTATTTCATCTAAATCAGGTATTCCCCCAGGATACATGTCACAACACGCTTATTTCATCATCTAAATTAGCTATTCCCCGCAGGGATACATGTCACAACACGTTTTCTTATTTCATCTAAATCAGGTATTCCCCGCAGGGATACATGTCACAGCACGTTTTCTATTTCATCTAAATCAGGTATTCCCCCCAGGGATACATGTCACAGCACGTTTTTATTTCATCTAAATCAGGTATTCCGCAGGGATACATGTCACAACACGCTTTTCTATTTCATCTAAATCAGGTATATCTCCCCAGGATACATGTCACAACACGTTTTCTATTTCATCTAAATCAGGTATTCCCCCCAGGGATACATGTCACAACACGCTTTTATTTCATCTAAATCAGGTATTCCCCACAGGATACATGTCACAACATGCTTATTTCATCTAAATCAGGTATTCCCCAGGGATACATGTCACAACACGTTTTCTATTTCATCTAAATCAGGCATTCCCCTCTAGGATACATGTGTCACAACACGTTTTCTATTTCATCTAAATCAGGTATTCCCCCCAGGGATACATGTCACAACACGTTTTCTATTTCATCTAAATCAGGTATTCCCCGCAGGGATACATGTCACAGCACGTTTTCTATTTCATCTAAATCAGGTATTCCCCCCAGGGATACATGTCACAGCACGTTTTCTATTTCATCTAAATCAGGTATTCCCCGCAGGGATACATGTCACAACACGTTTTCTATTTCATCTAAATCAGGTATTCCCCCCAGGGATACATGTCACAACACGTTTTCTATTTCATCTAAATCAGGTATTCCCCCCCAGGGATACATGTCACAACACGTTTTCTATTTCATCTAAATCAGGTATTCCCCCAGGGATACATGTCACAACACGTTTTCTATTTCATCTAAATCAGGTATTCCCCACAGGGATACATGTCACAACACGTTTTCTATTTCATCTAAATCAGGTATTCCCCCCAGGGATACATGTCACAACACGTTTTTTATTTAATCTAAATCAGGTATTCCCCCCAGGGATACATGTCACAACACGTTTTCTATTTCATCTAAATCAGGTATTCCCCCAGGGATACATGTCACAAACATCGTTTTCTATTTCATCTAAATCAGGTATTCCCCACAGGGATACATGTCACAACACGTTTCTATTTCATCTAAATCAGGTATTCCCCCAGGGATACATGTCACAACACGTTTTCTATTTCATCTAAATCAGGTATTCCCAGGGATACATGTCACAACACGTTTTCTATTTCATCTAAATCAGGTATTCTCAGGGATACATGTCACAACACGTTTTCTATTTCATCTAAATCAGGTATTCCCACCAGGATACATGTCACAACACATTTTCTATTTCATCTAAATCAGGTATTCAATTTGTCACAACACGTTTTCTATTTCATCTAAATCAGGTATTCCCCCCAGGGATACATGTCACAGCACGTTTTCTATTTCATCTAAATGACTTAAATGTAAATGTAAATGTATTCCCCCAGGGATACATGTCACAGCACGTTTTCTATTTCATCTAAATCAGGTATTCCCCCAGGGATACATGTCACAACACGTTTTCTATTTCATCTAAATCAGGTATTCCCCCAGGGATACATGTCACAACACGTTTTCTATTTCATCTAAATCAGGTATTCCCCCCAGGGATACATGTCACAACACGTTTTTCTTTATTTCATCTAAATCAGGTATTCCCCCCAGGGATACATGTCACAACACGTTTTCTATTTCATCTAAATCAGGTATTCTTAGGGATACATGTCACAACACATTTTCTATTTAATCTAAATCAGGTATTCCCCGCAGGGATACATGTCACAACACATTTTCTATTTCATCTAAATCAGGTATTCCCTGCAGGGATACATGTCAGTCACAGCACGTTTCTATTTCATCTAAATCAGGTATTCCCCCCAGGGATACACGTCAACACGTTTTCTATTTCATCTAAATCAGGTATTCCCCGCGGGGATACATGTCACAACACGTTTTCTATTTCATCTAAATCAGGTATTCCCTCCAGGGATACATGTCACAGCACGTTTCTATTTCATCTAAATCAGGTATTCCCCCAGGGATACATGTCACAACACGTTTTCTATTTCATCTAAATCAGGTATTCCCCCCAGGGATACATGTCACAACACGTTTTCTATTTCATCTAAATCAGGTATTCAATTTGTAAGTCGCTCTGGATAAGAGCGTCTGCTAAATGACTTAAATGTAAATGTAAATGTATTCCCCCAAGGGATACATGTCACAACACGTTTTTTATTTAATCTAAATCAGCTATTCCCCCCAGGGATACATGTCACAACACGTTTTCTATTTCATCTAAATCAGGTATTCCCCCCAGGGATACATGTCACAACACGTTTTCTATTTCATCTAAATCAGGTATTCCCCCCCAGGGATACATGTCACAACACGTTTTCTATTTCATCTAAATCAGGTATTCAATTTGTAAGTCGCTCTGGATAAGAGCGTCTGCTAAATGACTTAAATGTAAATGTAAATGTATTCCCCCCAGGGATACATGTCACAACACGTTTTTTATTTAATCTAAATCAGCTATTCCCCCCAGGGATACATGTCACAACACGTTTTCTATTTCATCTAAATCAGGTATTCCCCCCAGGTATTCAATTTGTAAGTCTAAATCTGGATAAGGGATACATGTCAAATGACTTAAATTTCATGTAAATGTATTCCCCCCAGGGATACATGTCACAACACGTTTTTATTTAATCTAAATCAGGTATTCCCCCAGGGATACATGTCACAACACGTTTTCTATTTCATCTAAATCAGGTATTCCCCCAGGGATACATGTCAACACGTTTTTATGTAATCTAAATCAGGTATTCCCCTTGATAAGAGGTCTGCTAAATGACTTAAATGTAAATGTAAATGTCAGGGATACATGTCACAAACACGTTTTCTATTTCATCTAAATCAGGTATTCCCCCAGGATACATGTCACAACACGTTTTCTATTTCATCTAAATCAGGTATTCCCCCAGGGATACATGTCACAACACGTTTTCTATTTCATCTAAATCAGGTATTCCCACCAGGGATACATGTCACAACACGTTTTCTATTTCATCTAAATCAGGTATTCCTCCCAGGGATACATGTCACAACACGTTTTCTATTTCATCTAAATCAGGTATTCCCCAGGATGCCATGTCACAACACGTTTTCTATTTAATCTAAATCAGGTATTCCCTGCAGGGATACATGTGTCACAACACATTTTCTATTTCATCTAACTGGTGTATTCCCGCAGGATACATGTCACAGCACGTTTTCTATTTCATCTAAATCAGGTATTCCAGGGATACACGTCACAACACGTTTTCTATTTCATCTAAATCAGGTATTCCCTGCAGGGATACATGTCACAACACGTTTTCTATTTCATCTAAATCAGGTATTCTCCAGGGATACATGTCACAGCACGTTTTCTATTTCATCTAAATCAGTATTCCCCCTAGGATACATGTCACAACACGTTTCTATTTCATCTAAATCAGGTATTCCCCCCCAGGGATACATGTCACAACACGTTTTCTATTTCATCTAAATCAGGTATTCAATTTGTAAGTCGCTCTGGATAAGAGCCGTCTGCTAAATGGACTTAAATGTAAATGTAAAATGCGTATTCCCCAAGGGATACATGTCACAACACGTTTTTTATTTAATCTAAATCAGCTTATTCCCCCAGGGATACATGTCACAACACGTTTTCTATTTCATCTAAATCAGGTATTCCCCGCAGGGATACATGTCACAACACGTTTTCTATTTCATCTAAATCAGGTATTCCCACCAGGGATACATGTCACAACACGTTTTCTATTTCATCTAAATCAGGTATTCAATTTGTAAGTCGCTCTGGATAAGAGCGTCTGCTAAATGACTTAAATGTAAATGTAAATGTATTCCCCCCAGGGATACATGTCACAACACGTTTTTTATTTAATCTAAATCAGCTATTCCCCCCAGGGATACATGTCACAACACGTTTTCTATTTCATCTAAATCAGGTATTCATTCTGTAAGTCGCTCCTGGATAAGAGCCGTCTGCTAAATGACTTAAATGTAAAATCTAAATCAGGTATTCCCCAGGGATACATGTCACAACACGTTTTTTATTTCATCTAAATCAGGTATTCCCCAGGGATACATGTCACAAACACGTTTTCTATTTCATCTAAATCAGGTATTCCCCCCAGGGATACATGTCACAACACGTTTTCTATTTAATCTAAATCAGGTATTCCCCCAGGATACATGTCACAACACGTTTTTATTTCATCAAACTCCCCCAGGGATACATGTCACAACACGTTTTCTATTTCATAAGTAGCGTCATGTCACAACATGTTTTAAATTTCATGTAAATCAGGTATTCCCTCTAGGGATACATGTCACAACACGTTTTCTATTTCATCTAAATCAGGTATTCAATTTGTAAGTCCCCCAGGGATAACATGTCACAAACGACTTATTTAAATGTAAATGTATTCCCCCAGGGATACATGTCACAACACGTTTTCTATTTCATCTAAATCAGGTATCTCCCCAGGGATACATGTCACAAACACGCTCTATTTTCTCATCTAAATCAGGTATTCCCCCAGGGACATGGCTGTCACAACACGTTTTCTATTTCATCTAAATCAGGTATTCCCCCAGGGATACATGTCACAACACGTTTCTATTTCATCTAAATCAGGTATTCCCCCCAGGGATACATGTCACAACACATTTTCTATTTCATCTAAATCAGGTATTCCCCAGGGATACATGTCACAGCACGTTTTCTATTTCATCTAAATCTGTGTATTCCAGGACAGGGATACATGTCACAACACATTTTCTATTTCATCTAAATCAGGTATTCCCCCCAGGGATACATGTCACAACACGTTTTCTATTTCATCTAAATCAGGCATTCCCCAGGGATACATGTCACAGCACGTTTTCTATTTCATCTAAATCAGGTATTCCCCAGGGATACATGTCACAGCACGTTTTCTATTTCATCTAAATCAGGTATTCCCCCCAGGGATACATGTCACAACACATTTTCTATTTCATCTAAATCAGGTATTCAATTTGTAAGTCGCTTCTGGATAAGACGTGTCACAACACGTTTTAAATTTCATGTAAATGTATTCCCTCCAGGGATACATGTCACAACACGTTTTCTATTTCATCTAAATCAGCTATTCCCCCAGGGATACATGTCACAACACGTTTTCTATTTCATCTAAATCAGGTATTCCCCCAGGGATACATGTCACAACACGTTTTCTATTTCATCTAAATCAGGTATGCCCCTGTGGATACATGTCACAACACGTTTTCTATTTCATCTAAATCAGGTATTCCTCCAGGGATACATGTCACAACAGCGCCTGCTATTTCATCTAAATGCAAAGGCATTCCCCAGGGATACATGTCACAACACGTTTTTTTATTTAATCTTAAATCAAGTCATTCCCCAGGATACATGTCACAACACGTTTTCTATTTCATCTAAATCAGGTATTCCCCCAATTTGTAAGTCGTCACAACACGTCTGCTAAATTTAAATGTAAATGTAAATGCATTCCCCCAGGGATACATGCCACAAACACGTTTTTTATTTAATCTAAATCAGGTATTCCCCTAGGGACATGTCACAACACGGTCTTCATTCTCATCTAAATCAGCTATTTCCCAGGGATACATGTCACAACACGTTTTCTATGTAATCTAAATCAGGTATTCCCCCTAGGATACATGTCACAAACACGTTTTCTATTTCATCTAAATCAGGTATTCCCCCAGGGATATGTCTACAACATCGTTTTCTATTTCATCTAAATCAGCTATTTCCCGCAGGGGTACATGTCACCACGTTTTCTATTTCATCTAAATCAGGTATTCCCCCAGGGATACATGTCAAACACGTGTTTTCTATTTCATCTAAATCAGGTATTCACCCCCAGGTGGATACATGGATCAAGCACGTTTTCAATGACTTAAATGTAAATGTAAATGACTTCCCAGGGATACATGTCACAACACGTTTTTATTTCATCTAAATCAGGTATTCCTCCCAGGGATACATGTCACAACACGTTTTTTATTTAATCTAAATCAGCTATTCCCCAGGGATACATGTCACAACACGTTTTCTATTTCATCTAAATCAGGCATTCCAGGATACATGTCACAACACGTTTTATTTCATCTAAATCAGGTATTCCTCCAGGATACATGTCACAACACGTTTTCTATTTCATCTAAATCAGCATTCCCCTAGGGATACATGTCACAACACGTTTTCTATTTAATCTAAATCAGGTATTCCCGTGAGGGATACATACACAACAACATGAAAAATAATCAAATTAGCCGCCAAATTAGCCGCCAAATTAGC
>NW_027012243.1:0-2500 GCF_036934945.1 Oncorhynchus masou masou
AAATGGCTCTGTTCAATAAGAAAAGGCTCTGTTTAATAAGAAAAAGGCTCTGTTCAATAAGAAAAAGGCTAGGTTCAATAATAAAATTGCTGTTTAATAATAAAATGTCCCTATTCAAAAATAAAATGGCTCTATTCAATAAGAAAATGGCTCTGTTCAATAATAAAATGGCTAGGTTCAATAATAAAATTGCTGTGTAATAATAAAATGTCTCTATTCAATAATAAAATGGCTCTGTTCAATAGGAAAAAAGCTCTGTTCAATAAGAAAATGGCTCTGTTCAATAAGAAAAAGGCTAGGTTCAATAATAAAATTGCTGTTTAATAATAAAATGTCTCTATTCAATAATAAAATGGCTCTGTTCAATAAGAAAAAGGCTCTGTTCAATAATAAAATGGCTCTGTTCAATAATAAAATGGCTCTGTTCAATAAGAAAATGGCTCTGTTCAATAAGAAAAAGGCTCTGTTCATGTAACGGCGTTCTTTTGTTATTGAAGGAGAGTCGGACCGAAATGCAGCGTATAAGTTACTCATGTTTATTTAGTGAAGACAAAAACGAACGAACTAACACGAATAACTAAATAAATACAAAAAACAACAAACAGAACGAAACCTAATACAGCCTGACTGGTGCAAACTACACAGAGACAGGAACAATCACCCACGAAATGCAAAGGCGAAAACAGGCTACCTAAATACGGTTCCCAATCAGCGACAACGAGAAGCACCTGACTCTGATTGAGAACCGCCTCAGGCAGCCAACCTAATTAACACACACACACACCCCTAATCAACTACAATCCCAAACACTACAAACCCCAATACAAAATACAATACATAATAACCCCATGTCACACCCTGGTCTGACTAACTAATAAACTAAAACACAAAATACTAAGACCAAGGCGTGACAGAACCCCCCCCTAAGGTGCGGACTCCGAACGCACCTCAAAACCATAGGGAGGGTCCGGGTGGGCGTCTGTCCATGGTGGCGGTTCCGGCTCCGGACGTGGACCCCACTTCATAATTGTCATTGTTCCTCCCCTTCGCGTCCATGGATAATCCACCCTAACCGCCGACCATGGCCGAATAGTCCTCACCCAGAACCCTACATAATAGAGGAGCAGCTCGTGACTGAGGGGCAGCTCGGGACTGAGGCAGCTCGGGACTGAGGGACAGCTCGGGACTGAGGGGCAGCTCGGGACTGAGGGGCAGCTCGGGACTGAGGGGCAGCTCGGCACTGAGAGGCAGCCCAGCACTGAGAGGCAGCCCAGTACTGAGAAAAAGCCCAGTACTGAGATGAAGCCCAGCCAGGAAGTTGAATCCGGCAGATCCTGGCTGACTGGCGGATCCTGGCTGACTGGCAGATCCTGGCCGACTGGCAGATCCTGGCTGACTGGCGGATCCTGGCCGACTGGCGGATCCTGGCTGACTAGCAGATCTGGCAGATCCTGGCTGACTGGCGGATCCTGGCTGACTGGCAGATCTGGCAGATCCTGGCTGACTGGAGGATCCTGGCTGACTAGCAGATCTGGCAGATCCTGGCTGACTGGCGGATCCTGGCCGACTAGCAGATCTGGCAGATCCTGGCTGACTGGCGGATCCTGGCTGACTGGCGGATCCTGGCTGACTGGCGGATCCTGGCTGACTAGCAGATCTGGCAGATCTGGTTGACTGGCGGATCTGGCTGACTGGCAGATCTGGAAGAGTCTGGTTGACTGGCAGATCTGGAAGGGTCTGGTTGACTGGCAGATCTGGAAGAGTCTGGTTGACTGGCAGATCTGGAAGAGTCTGGTTGACTGGCAGATCTGGAAGAGTCTGGTTGACTGGCAGATCTGGAAGAGTCTGGTTGACTGGCAGATCTGGAAGAGTCTGGTCGACTGGCAGATCTGGAAGAGTCTGGCTGACTGGAAGAGTCTGGCTGACTGGAAGAGTCTGGCTGACTGGCAGATCTGGAAGAGTCTGGTTGACTGGCAGATCTGGAAGAGTCTGGCTGACTGGAAGAGTCTGGCTGACTGGAAGAGTCTGGCTGACTGGCAGATCTGGAAGAGTCTGGCTGACTGGCAGATCTGGCTGCTCCATGCAGACTAGCTGCTCCATGCAGACTAGCAGCTCAGGCTGCTCTATGCAAACTGACAGCTCTGGCTGCTCCATGCAGACTAGCTGCTCCATGCAGACTAGCAGCTCAGGCTGCTGTATACAGACAGGAGGCTCCGGCAGCGCTGTAGAGGAGGAAGGCTCTAGAACCGCTGAACAGACGGGAGACTCCGACAGCGCAGGAGAGGGAGAAAGCGCTGGCTGCGCTGAACAGACAGGAGACTCCAGCAGCGCTGTAGAGGAGGAAGGCTCTAGAACCGCTGAACAGACGGGAGACTCCGACAGCGTAGGAGAGGGAGAAAGCGCTGGCTGCGCTGAACAGGCGAGGCGCACTGAAGGCCTGATGCGTGGTGCTGGCACTGGTGGTATTTGGCCGAGGACACGCACAGGAAGCCTAGTGCGG
>NW_027012243.1:7500-20202 GCF_036934945.1 Oncorhynchus masou masou
TTAGAGACGTTTAGAGCCGTTTAGAGCCACTAGAGCCGTTTAGTTTAGAGCCGTTTAGACGTTTAGAGCCGTTTAGAGCCACTAGAGCCGTTTAACAGCCGTTTAGAGCCGTTTTAGAGCCACTAGAGCCGTTTACGTTTAGAGCTGCCGTTTAGAGCCGTTTAGAGCCGTTTAGAGCCGTTTAGGAGCCGTTTAGAGCCACTAGAGCCGTTTAGAGCCACTAGAGCCGTTTAGAGCCACTAGAGCTGTTTAGAGCCGTTTAGAGCTGTTTAGAGCCGCTAGAGATGTTAGAGGTTTTGGAGATTGCTGTTGTACCTTGCTCAGGGGCACAACAGTAGTGGATGGTAGTTGAGATATGACCTCAGGGATTCTCATGTGAACGGGAAGAGCATCATTCGTGTCCCTTTTTAGGATGCCTGCAGTATCTCCTGGTGTCATTCCTCCTACCTCAGAAACCATTCGATAACCAGATGGTTAGATTGGTCAGACAATTGGTTGCTTAGGAAAACCAGGCAAAACTAGATACACTCGTTTCCTTCAAATTTCCCAAAATTATTATTGTCCAAAACAGAGACAATAAACCTTCCATCAGTAGAGGACAGACAGCAGAGATATTAAGCAGATAGGAGGAGGGTCAAATTGGGTTTGAGATGGCAAACAAGGCTGTGCTAATGGGTTGCAGATTCAAGTGACTCCACATTGCAGCCTTCTGTTGATATAATTAAATTGAAGAGTCTTAGAGAAAGCTGTTACAGCCCCTGACTGTGATTATGACTGTGTTCCAAATCATTTACATTTACATTTAAGTCATTTAGCAGACGCTCTTATCCAGAGCGACTTACAAATTGGTGAATTCACCTTCTGACATCCAGTGGAACAGCCACTTTACAATAGTGCATCTAAATACAGAGATATTGTCCTTGTTTGGGTGTAGGGCCTGATCAGAGCCTGGAGGTACTGCGGTGCCGTTCCCCTCACAGCTCCGTAGGCAAGCACCATGGTCTTGTAGCGGATGCGAGCTTCAACTGGAAGCCAGTGGAGAGAGCGGGAGGAGTGGGGTGACGTGAGAGAACTTGGGAAGGTTGAACACCAGACGGGCTGCGGCGTTCTGGATGAGTTGTAGGGGTTTAATGGCACAGGCAGGGAGCCCAGCCAACAGCGAGTTGCAGTAATCCAGACGGGAGATGACAAGTGCCTGGATTAGGACCTGCGCCGCTTCCTGTGTGAGGCAGGGTCGTACTCTGCGGATGTTGTAGAGCATGAACCTACAGGAACGGGCCACCGCCTTGATGTTAGTTGAGAACGACAGGGTGTTGTCCAGGATCACGCCAAGGTTCTTAGCGCTCTGGGAGGAGGACAAAATGGAGTTGTCAACCGTGATGGCGAGATCATGGAACGGGCAGTCCTTCCCCGGGAGGAAGAGCAGCTCCGTCTTGCCGAGGTTCAGCTTGAGGTGGTGATCCGTCATCCACACTGATATGTCTGCCAGACATGCAGAGATGCGATTCGCCACCTGGTCATCAGAAGGGGGAAAGGAGAAGATTAATTGTGTGTCGTCTGCATAGCAATGATAGGAGAGACCATGTGAGGTTATGACAGAGCCAAGTGACTTAGTGTATAGCGAGAATAGGGAGAGGGCCTAGAACAGAGCCCTGGGGGACACCAGTGGTGAGAGCGCGTGGCGAGGAGACAGATTCTCGCCACGCCACCTGGTAGGAGCAACCTGTCAGGTAGGACGCAATCCAAGCGTGGGCCGCGCCGGAGATGCCCAACTCGGAGAGGGTGGAGAGGAGGATCTGATGGTTCACAGTATCGAAGGCAGCCGATAGGTCTAGAAGGATTGAAACCTGACTGATTTGGATCAAGAAGGTCATTCTGAGAGAGATAGCGGGAGAGCTGGCCAAGGACGGCACGTTCAAGAGTTTTGGAGAGAAAAGAAAGAAGGGATACTGGTCTGTAGTTGTTGACATCGGAGGGATCGAGTGTAGGTTTTTTTCAGAAGGGGTGCAACTCTCGCTCTCTTTGAAGACGGAAGGGACGTAGCCAGCGGTCAGGGATGAGTTGATGAGCGAGGTGAGGTAAGGGAGAAGGTCTCCGGAAATGGTCTGGAGAAGAGAGGAGGGGATAGGGTAAAGCGGGCAGGTTGTTGGGCGGCCGGCCGTCACAAGAAGCAAGATTTCATTTGGAGAGAGAGGGGAGAAAGAGGTCAGAGCACATGGTAGGGCAGTGTGAGCAGAACCAGCGGTGTCGTTTGACTTAGCAAACGAGGATCGGATGTCGTCGACCTTCTTTTCAAAATGGTTGACGAAGTCATCTGCAGAGAGGGAGGAGGGGGGGAGGGGGAGGAGGATTCAGGAGGGAGGAGAAGGTGGCAAAGAGCTTCCTAGGGTTAGAGGCAGATGCTTGGAATTTAGAGTGGAAGAAAGTGGCTTTAGCAGCAGAGACAGAGGAAAATGTAGAGAGGAGGGAGTGAAAGGATGCCAGGTCCGCAGGGAGGCGAGTTTTCCTCCATTTCCGCTCGGCTGCCCGGAGCACTGTTCTGTGAGCTCGCAATGAGTCGTCGAGCCACGGAGCGGGAGGGGAGGACCGAGCCGGCCTGGAGGATAGGGGACATAGAGAGTCAAAGGATGCAGAAAGGGAAGAGAGGAGGGTTGAGGAGGCAGAATCAGGAGATAGGTTGGAGAAGGTATGAGCAGAGGGAAGAGATGATAGGATGGAAGAGGAGAGAGTAGCGGGGGAGAGAGAGCGAAGGTTGGGACGGCGCGATACCATCCGAGTAGGGGCAGTGTGGGAAGTGTTGGATGAGAGCGAGAGGGAAAAGGATACAAGGTAGTGGTCGGAGACTTGGAGGGGAGTTGCAATGAGGTTAGTGGAAGAACAGCATCTAGTAAAGATGAGGTCGAGCGTATTGCCTGCCTTGTGAGTAGGGGGAAGGTGAGAGGGTGAGGTCAAAAGAGGAGAGGAGTGGAAAGAAGGAGGCAGAGAGGAATGAGTCAAAGGTAGACGTGGGGAGGTTAAAGTCGCCCAGGACTGTGAGAGGTGAGCCGTCCTCAGGAAAGGAGCTTATCAAGGCATCAAGCTCATTGATGAACTCTCCGAGGGAACCTGGCGGGCGATAAATGATAAGGATGTTAAGCTTGAAAGGGCTGGTAACTGTGACAGCATGGAATTCAAAGGAGGCGATAGACAGATGGGTAAGGGGAGAAAGAGAGAATGACCACTTGGGAGATGAGGATCCCGGTGCCACCACCCCGCTGACCAGAAGCTCTCGGGGTGTGCGAGAACACGTGGGCGGACGAAGAGAGAGCAGTAGGAGTAGCAGTGTTATCTGTGGTGATCCATGTTTCCGTCAGTGCCAAGAAGTCGAGGGACTGGAGGGAGGCATAGGCTGAGATGAACTCTGCCTTGTTGGCCGCAGATCGGCAGTTCCAGAGGCTACCGGAGACCTGGAACTCCACGTGGGTCGGCGCGCTGGGACCACCAGATTAGGTGGCCGCGGCCACGCGGTGTGGAGCGTTTGTATGGTCTGTGCAGAGAGGAGAGAACAGGGATAGATAGACACATAGTTGACAGGCTACAGAAGAGGCTACGTGAATGCAAAGGAGATTGAAATGACACCCTATTCAGCTCCCATATTGCTCTGGTTAAAAGTAGGGCACTATATAGGGAATAGGGTTCCATAGGGCTCTGGTCTAAAGTAGTGCACTATATAGGGAATGGGGTTCCATAGGGCCCTGGTAAAAGTAGTGCACTATATAGGGAATTGCATGTCGTCCTTACTTTAAGTACATCAGACTCTTCAAAGAGGAGAAGCAATTGACCAGAAAACGTCTGCACTGTCGAAGGACAATCCACAGTTACTGAAAATGTTTTCTCTCACAAATATGAGAATGGTCATGTTTCTCTCCATCATTTTTTATTCAGCCTTTTTTTGTTGTTGTTGATATTCGTTATTGAAGGAATAAATCGTATCGACGACTGGCATAGCTTCTCCGTGCTCAACGCTACAATAGCAAACTACGACGGTTTCTTCAACAGCTAGAAGCACCAGGTTGTCCATGTTTTAATCCCTTGATGGGGTAAAAAAACAGGATGTTCAAAGAGCCCAAACAAATAGAGAATTACAATATTTTTGTATTCAAATTATAATTTAAGGGGTTCTTTTCCTCTCATTTGCACTATTAGGGACTGGGTTTGAAAACGTGGGTCTCCTGTGTGTGAGTTCATGTGTGGGGTGGACAGTGGGTTGCCCAGGTAATGGAATGCAGACACATAGTAAAAGGGAGGTGTGTGTGCACGTGCGTGTTCGTGCGTGAGCGTGCTTGCGTGTGTGCTATATAGGGAAAGGGTCTCCACCTAGGCAGGTGTTGTCCTGGACAGTGTGTCCTGGGGGACACAGGAGACGCACTGACCTTCCTGGAGGACGTAGGGCGGGGGAACAGGAAGTACAGTTCTGACTACTTCCTCCTGTGCACTGTAAACAGGAAGTGTGGCATTCTGAAATGGACCAAAAGAGAGAAAAGAGGTGGATTTATGTTTGTGACATTGGAACGTAAGCCCATTGACACAGCATTTACAAGTCTCCATGAATACACCGACACACTACTACATATGCTGTGGTCTTGTGACAAACTGACACCATTTTGGGATAATGTACAGTACCAGTCAAAAGTTTGGACACACCTACTCATTCAAGGGTTTTTTCTTTATTTTTACTATTTTCTACATTGTAGAATAATAGTGAAGACATCTAAACTATGAAATAACACATATGGAATCATGTTGTAACCAAAAATTGTTCAAACAAATCTAAATATATGTTATATTTGAGATTCTTCAAAAGCCACCCTTTGCCTTGATGACAGCTTTGCATATTCTTGACATTCGTCTCAACCAGCTTAATGAGTTGTCACCTGGAATGCATTTCAATTAAAAGGTGTGCCTTGTTAAGAGTTAATGTAGATTTAATTGCTGCAAAAAACTGTATAGCCTCGTACTGTATAGCCTTGTACTGTATAGCCTGGACTGTATAGTCTCGTACAATATAGCCTCGTACTGTATAGCCACGTACTGTATAGCCTCGTAATGTATAGTCTCGTACAGTATAGCCTCGTACTGTATAGCCTCGTACTGTATAGCCTCGTACTGTATAGTCTCGTACAATATAGCCTCGTACTGTATAGCCTCGTACTGTATAGCATCGTATTGTACAGCCTCGTACAGTACAGCCTTGTAGAGTATAGCCTCGCACTGTATAGGCTCGTACTGGAAAGCCTCGTACTGTATAACCTCGTAAGGTATAGTCTCGTACAGTATAGCCTCGTACTGTATAGCATCGTATTGTACAGCCTCGTACAGTACAGCCTTGTAGAGTATAGCCTCGCACTGTATACTGTACTGGAAAGCCTCGTGGTATAACCTCAACAATATGTCCTGGTACTGTAGAAACCTCATACTATTTAGCCTGGTTTGTAGAAACCTTTACTATATAGCCTGGTACTTGAACCTCATTCTATATAGCCTCGGTTGTCACCTTTATACTATATAGGTGGTACTTGTATAAGACTGATACTATTTGGCCTGGTACTGTATAGCCTGGTACTGTATAACCTCATACTATATAGCCTGGTACTGTATTCTCTTATGCTGTATAACCTCATACTATATAGCCTGGTACTGTATATCCTGGTACTGTATAACCTCATACTATATAGCCTGGTACTGTATAGCATCATACTGTATAACCTCATACTATATAGCCTGGTACTGTATAGCCTCGTACTGTATAACCTCATACTATATAGCCTCATACTGTACAGCCTGTACTGTAGAAAGCCTCGTACTGTATAACCTCATACTATATAGCCTGGTACTGTATAGCCTCGTACTGGAAACCTCATACTATATAGCCTGGTACTGTATAACCTATACTATATAGCCTGGTACTGTATAACCTCATACTATATAGCCTGGTACTGTATAGCCTCGTACTGTATAACCTCATACTATATAGCCTTGTACTGTATAACCTCGTACTGTATAGCCTGGTACTGTATAACCTCATACTATATAGCCTGGTACTGTATAAGCATACTATATAGCATTTGTTGTATAGCCTGGTACAGTATAGCCTGGTACTGTATAACCTCGCACTGTATAGCTGGTACTATATAGCCTCGTACTGTATAACCTCATACTATATAGCATGGTACTGTATAACCTCATACTATATAGCCTGGTACTGTAGTAAACCTCATACTATATAGCCTGGTACTGTATAGCCTGGTACTGTATAACCTCATACTATATAGCCTGGTACTGTATAGCCTCGTACTGTATAACCTCATACTATATAGCCTGGTACTGTATAGCCTGGTACTGTATAACCTCATACTATATAGCCTGGTACTGTATAGCCTCGTAAGGTATAACCTCATACTATATAGCCTGGTACTGTATAGCCTGGTACTGTATAACCTCATACTATATAGCCTGGTACTGTATAGCCTCGTACTGTATAACCTCATACTATATAGCCTGGTACTGTATAGCCTCGTACTGTATAACCTCATACTATATAGCCTGGTACTGTATAACCTCATACTATATACTGGTATAACCTCATACTATATAGCATGGTACTGTATAGCCTCGTACTATATAAGCCTCATACTATATAGCCTGGTACTGTATAGCCTCGTACTGTATAGCATGGTACTGTATAACCTCATACTATATAGCCTGGTACTGTATAGCTCGTACTGTATAACCTCATACTATATAGCCTGGTACTGTATAGCCTCGTACTGTATAACCTCATACTATATAGCCTGGTACTGTATAACCTCATACTATATAGCCTGGTACTGTATAGCCTCGTACTGGAAAGCCTCATACTATATAGCCTCGTACTGTATAACCTCGTACTATATAGCCTCGTACTGTATAACCTCATACTATATAGCACTGTGCTGTATAACCTCATACTATATAGCCTGGTACTGTATAACCTCATACTATATAGCATACTGTAGCCTGTATAGCCTCATACTATATAGCCTGGTACTGTATAGCCTCGTACTGTATAACCTCATACTATATAGCCTGGTACTGTATAGGGTACTGTATAACCTCATACTATATAGCCTGGTACTGTATAGCATCATACTGTATAACCTCATACTATATAGCCTGGTACTGTATAGCCTCGTAAGGTATAACCTCATACTATATAGCCTCATACTGTATAGCCTTGTACTGGAAAGCCTCGTACTGTATAACCTCATACTATATAGCCTGGTACTGTATAGCCTCGTACTGGAAAGCCTCATACGATATAGCCTCGTACTGTATAACCTCATACTATATAGCCTGATACTGTATAACCTCATACTATATAGCCTGGTACTGTATAGCCTCGTACTGGAAAGCCTCATACGATATAGCCTCGTACTGTATAACCTCATACTATATAGCCTGGTACTGTATAACCTCATACTATATAGCCTGGTACTGTATAACCTCATACTATATAGCATTGTGCTGTATAACCTCATACTATATAGCCTGGTACTGTATAACCTCATACTATATAGCATGGTACTGTATAGCCTCGTACTGTATAACCTCATACTATATAGCATGGTACTGTATAACCTCATACTATATAGCCTGGTACTGTATAGCCTCATACTATATAGCATGGTACTGTATAGCCTGGTACTGTATAACCTCATACTATATAGCATGGTACTGTATAGCCTCGTACTGTATAACCTCATACTATATAGCATGGTACTGTATAGCCTCGTACTGTATAACCTCATACTATATAGCATGGTACTGTATAACCTCATACTATATAGCCTGGTACTGTATAACCTCATACATATAGCATGGCACTGTATAACCTCATACTATATAGCATGGTACTGTATAGCCTGGTACTGTATAACCTCATACTATATAGCATGGTACTGTATATCCTGTACTGTATAACCTCATACTATATAGCCTGGTACTGTATAACCTCATACTATATAGCATGGTACTGTATAACCTCATACTATATAGCCTGGTACTGTATAGCCTCGTACTGTATAACCTCATACTATATAGCCTGGTACTGTATAGCCTCGTACTATATAGCCTTGTACTGTATAACCTCATACTATATAGCCTGGTACTGTATAACCTCATACTATATAGCATGGTACTGTATAGCCTCGTACTGTATAACCTCATACTATATAGCCTGGTACTGTATAACCTCATACTATATAGCCTGGCACTGTATAGCCTGGTACTGTATGACCTCATACTATATAGCCTGGTACTGTAGAAACCTCGTACTATATAGCCTGGTACTGTAGAAACCTCATTCTATATAGCCTCGTATTGTATAACCTTATACTATATAGCCTGGTACTGTATAACATTATACTATATAGCCTGGTACTGTATAGCCTGGTACTGTATAACCTCATACTATATAGCCTGGTACTGTATAGCCTCGTACTGTATAACCTCATACTATATAGCCTGGTACTGTATATCCTCGTACTGTATAACCTCATACTATATAGCCTGGGTACTGTATAACCTCATACTATATAGCCTGGTACTGTATAGCCTCGTAAGGTATAACCTCATACTATATAGCCTCGTACTGTATAACCTCGTACTGGAAAGCCTCGTACTGTATAACCTCATACTATATAGCCTGGTACTGTATAGCCTCGTACTGGAAAGCCTCATACGATATAGCCTCGTACTGTATAACCTCATACTATATAGCCTGATACTGTATAACCTCATACTATATAGCCTGGTACTGTATAGCCTCGTACTGGAAAGCCTCATACGATATAGCCTCGTACTGTATAACCTCATACTATATAGCCTGGTACTGTATAACCTCATGCTATCTAAGATAGTACTGTATAACCTCATACTATAAAAATTGTGCTGTATAACCTCATACTATATAGCCTGGTACCTGTATAACCTCATACTATATAGCCTGGTACTGTATAGCCTCGTACTGTATAACCTCATACTATATAGCATGGTACTGTATAACCTCATACTATATAGCCTGGTACTGTATAACCTCATACTATATAGCATGGTACTGTATAGCCTGGTACTGTATAACCTCATACTATATAGCATGGTACTGTATAGCATCATTGTATAACCTCTCATACTATATAGCATGGTACTGTATAGCGTACTGTATAACCTCATACTATATAGCATACTGTATAGCCCGTAAGGTATAACCTCATACTATATAGCCTGGTACTATATAGCCTGGTACTGTATAACTTCATACTATATAGCCTGGTACATAACCTCATACTATATAGCATCATACTGTATAACATCATACTATATAGCCTGGTACTGTATAACCTCATACTATATAGCCTGGTACTGTATAACCTCATACTATATAGCATGGTACTGTATAACCTCATACTATATAGCATGAGTACTGTATAACCTCATACTGTATAACCTCATACTATATAACCATACTATATAGCATGGTACTGTATAGATGGTATAAACCTCATACTATATAGCCTGGTACTGTATAGCCTCGTACTGTATAACCTCATACTATATAGCCTGGTACTGTATAGCCTGCGTACTGTATAACCTCATACTATATAGCCTTGTACTGTATAACCTCATACTATATAGCCTGGAACCTCATAACCTCAACTGTATAGCCTCGTACTGATAACCTCAAAATAACCTGGTACTATATAGCCTCGTGCTGTATAACCTCATACTATATAGCCTCGTACTGTATAACCTCATACTATATAGCATTGTGCTGTATAACCTCATACTATATAGCCTGGTACTGTATAACCTCATACTATATAGCATTGTGCTGTATAACCTCATACTATATAGCCTGGTACTGTATAGCCTCATACTATATAACCTCATACTATATAGCCTCGTAAGGTATAACCTCATACTATATAGCCTGGTACTGTATAGCCTGGTACTGTATAACCTCATACTATATAGCCTGGTACTGTACCTCCTCTCATATAGCCTCGTACTGTATTACTCATACTATATAGCCTGGTACTGTATAGCATCGTACTGTATAACCTCATACTATATAGCCTGGTACTGTATAGCCTCGTAAGGTATAACCTCATACTATATAGCCTCGTACTGTATAGCCTTGTACTGTATAACCTCATACTATATAGCCTTGTACTGTATAACCTCATACTATATAGCCTGGTACTGTATAACCTCATACTATATAGCCTTGTACTGTATAGCCTCGTAAGGTATAACCTCATACTATATAGCCTGGTACTGTATAACCTCATACTATATAGCCTGGTACTGTATAGCCTCGTACAGTATAACCTCATACTATATAACCTGGTAATGTATAACGTCATAATTGTATAACCTCATACTATATAGCCTTGTGCTGTATAACCTCCTTACTATATAGCCTGTGCTGTATAACCTCATACTATATAGCCTGGTACTGTATAACCTCATACTATATAGCCTGGTACTATATAGCCTGGAACTGTATAACCTCATACTATATAGCATGGTACTGTATAACCTCATACTATAAGCCTCGTACTGTATAACCTCATACTATATAGCCTGGTACTATATAGCCTCGTACTGTATAACGTCATACTATATAGCTTGTATGTATACTCTATGGAAAGCCTCGTACTGTATAAACCTCATACTATATAGCCTGGTACTGTATAGCCCGTACTGTATAACCTCATACGATATAGCCTGGTACTGTATAGCCTGGTACTGTATAACCTCATACTATATAGCCTTGTACTGTATAACCTCATACTATATAGCCTGGTACTGTATAGCCTCGTACTGTATAACCTCATACTATATAGCCTTGTACTGTATAGCCTCGTAAGGTATAACCTCATACTATATAGCCTGGTACTGTATAGCCTCGTACAGTATAACCTCATACTATATAGCCTGGTACTGTATAACGTCATACTGTATAACATCATACTATATAGCCTTGTGCTGTATAGCCTCATACTATATAGCCTTGTGCTGTATAACCTCATACTATATAGCCTGGTACTGTATAACCTCATACTATATAGCCTGGTACTATATAGCCTCGTACTGTATAACCTCATACTATATAGCCATGGTACTGTATAGCATGGTACTGTATAACCTCATACTATATAACCTGGAAAGCCTCGTACTGTATAACCTCATACTATATAGCCTGGTACTCTATAACCTCACGTATCAAAAGCCTCGTACTGTATAACCTCATACTGTATAACCTCATACTATATAGCCTTGTGCTGTATAGCCTCATACTATATAGCCTGGTACTATATAACCTGGTACTGTATAGCCTCATACTATATAGCCTGGTACTGTATAGCCTCATACTATATAGCCTGGTACTGTATAACCTCATACTATATAGCCTGGTACTGTATAACCTCATACTATATAGCCTGGTACTGTATAACCTCATACTATATAGCCTGGTACTGTATAACCTCATACTATATAGCCTGGAACTGTATAACCTCATACTATATAGCCTCGTACTGTATAACCTCATACTATATAGCCTGGAACTGTATAACCTCATACTATATAGCCTGGAACTGTATAACCTGGTACTGTATAACCTCATACGTATAGCCTGGAACTGTATAACCTCATACTATATAGCCTGGAACTGTATAACCTCATACTATATAGCCTGGAACTATATAACCTCATACTATATAGCCTGGAACTGTATAACCTCATACTATATAGCCTGGAACTGTATAACCTCATACTATATAGCCTGGAACTGTATAACCTCATACTATATAGCCTGGTACTGTATAACCTCATACTATATAGCCTGGTACTATATAGCCTCGTACTGTATAACCTCATACTATACAGCATGGTACTGTATAGCCTCGGTACTGTATAACCTCATACTATATAGCCTGGTACTGTATAGCCTCGTATTGTATAACCTCATACTATATAGCCTGGTACTGTAGAAACCTCATACTATATAGCCTGGTACTGTATAACCTCATACTATATAGCCTGGTACTGTATAACCTCATACTATATAGCCTGGCACTGTATAGCCTGGTACTGTATAACCTCATACTATATAGCATGGTACTGTATAGCCTCGTACTAGTATAACCTCATACTATATAGCCTGGCACTGTATAGCATGGTACTGTATAACCTCATACTATATAACCTGGTACTGTATAGCTCGTACTGTATAACCTCATACTATATAGCCTGGAACTCTATAACCTCATACTATATATCCTCGTACTGTATAACCTCATACTATATAACCTGGTACTGTATAGCCTCGTGCTGTATAACCTCATACTATATAGCCTCGTACTGTATAACCTCATACTATATAACCTGGTAATGTATAGCCTCGTACTGTATAACCTCATACTACATAGCCTGGAACTGCATAACATCATACTATATAGCCTGGAACTGTATAACCTCATACTATATGGCCTGGGAACTGTATAGCCTCATACTATATAGCCTGGAACTGTATAACCTCATACTACTATATAGCCTGGAACTGTATAACCTCATACTATATAGCCTGGAACTATATAACCTCATACTATATAGCCTGGC
>NW_027012244.1:0-20197 GCF_036934945.1 Oncorhynchus masou masou
CCTATATATAGAGCACTATTTTAGACACATGGTCATATAATGGTCGGAGTCTAAAGTAGTGCACTATAGAGGGAATAGGGTGTCATAGGGCTGTGGTCTAAAGTAGTACACTATATAGGGAATAGGGTGCCACAGGGCTGTGGTATAAAGCAGTGCACTACGTAGGGAATAGGGTGCCATAGGGCTGTGGTATAAAGTAGTGCACTACGTAGGGAATAGGGTGCCATAGGGCTGTGGTATAAAGTAGTGCACTATATAGGGAATAGGGTGCCATAGGGCTGTGGTATAAAGTAGTGCACTATATAGGGAATAGGGTGCCTTAGGGCTGTGGTATAAAGTAGTGCACTATATAGGGAATAGGGTGCCTTAGGGCTGTGGTATAAAGTAGTGCACTATATAGGGAATAGGGTGCCATAGGGCTCTGGTCTAAAGTAGTGCACTGTATAGGGAATAGGGTGCCTTAGGGCTCTGGTATAAAGTAGTGCACTATATAGGGAATGGGGTTCCCTTTGGGTCTGATTCTCTCCTCCATGATGTGTGCACTTCCCCTCGTGGATTTATAAACATTATAGATGTAAACATCAGCTTGGGAGGGAGTTTCACCTTCAGCCCTGGGAGGGAGGGAGTTTCACCTTCAGCTTACTAGTGACTAGAGCCCTATTCCTCTATATAGTGCACTACTAGTGACTAGAGCCCTATTCCCAATATAGTGCACTACTAGGGGCGGCAAGGTAGCCTAGTGGTTGGAGCATTGGACTAGTAACCGGAAGGTTGTAAGTTCAAATCCCCGAGCTGACAAGGTACAAATCTGTCGTTCTGCCCCTGAACAGACAGTTAACCCACTGTTCCTAGGCCGTCATTGAAAATAAGAACTCCCCTCACCTGGTTGTCTAGGAATTCCCCCTCACCTGGTTGTCAAGGAACTCCCCCTCACCTGGTTGTCTAGGAACTCCCCCCTCACCTGGTTGTCTAGCGAACTCCCCTCTCACCTGGTTGTCTGATTTTCAATGAAGGAAGCTTCAGCAGTCAGAGGCCTCATGAATCAGTTTGACCCCCCTTTTTATTTAAGTGCCCTACCAGAACCGCTCCGGTCAAAGGTAGTGCACAAGGTGCTATTGTGACTTAACCCTACTTACTTCTATCGAGCTCTGTCAGAAGCTACGGGCTCATCTCGAAGGACACTACCGTGACGTGGCACACGGCTGGGCCGTTGCGTGGTGGGAGGGCTGTGATGCAGGATCTTTCACTGTGGCCAGAGGATCCGGAGATGCGAACTTCTGGTGTGGCGTTTTTAAAGCTAATGTGATCTGCTAACGGGAACATTGCCTTTAAGCCTTCTGTCTTTAAACAATGTTGTTGTTGTTTTAGGCTTTTCTGTCTGTTCTTCGGTTTCTTAGTTTTCACCCAGAGCATTAATGGATAGAGCATGTGAATGAAATCAGAGCTGCCTGTCGTGTGAACGTTATTAACCCTGTACACCCCACTACCCCCCCCAGTACACCCCTACCCCCAGGTTATTAACCCTGTACACCCCAGGGTTACCCCCCCAGAGGTTTAACCCTGTCCCACCTACCCCCAGAGGTTATTAACCCTGTACACCCCACTACCCCCAGGGTTATTAACCCTACCCACTAACCCCCAGGGGTTATTAACCCTGTACACCCCACTACCCCCAGAGGTTATTAACCCTGTACACCCCACTACCCCCACAGGTTAATACACCCACTAACCCTGTACACCCCACTACCCCCCCAGAGGTTATTAACCCTGTACACCCAGAGGTTATTAACCCTGTACCACCCCACAGAGGTTATTAACCCTGTACACCCCACTACACCCCCCCCCCCAGAGGTTATTAACCCTGTACACTCCACTACCCCCAGAGGTTATTAACCCTGTACCTACCCCCCAGAGGTTATTAACCCTGTACACCCCACTACACCCCCCCAGAGGTTATTAACCCTGTACACTCCACTACCCCAGGTTATTAACCCTGTACACCCCACTACCCCCCAGAGGTTATTAACCCTGTACACCCTGCACCTCCCCCAGAGGTTATTAACCCTGAACACCCCACTACCCCCAGAGGTTATTAACCCTGTACTACCCCCCCAGGGTTATTAACCCTACCCTACCCCCCAGAGGTTATTAACCCTGAACTACCCCCCCAGAGGTTATTAACCTACTCCTACCCCCAGAGGTTATTAACCCTGTACACCCCACTACACCCCCCCCAGAGGTTATTAACCCTGAACACCCACTACCCCCCCCCAGAGGTTATTAACCCTGTACTACCCCCCACCCTGTACACCCCTACCCCCCAGAGGTTATTAACCCTGTACACTCCACTACCCCCAGAGGTTATTAACCCTGTACACCCCACTACCCCACTACCCCCAGAGGTTATTAACCCTGTACACTCCACTACCCCCAGAGGTTATTAACCCTGTACACCCCACTACCCCCAGAGGTTATTAACCCTGTACCCCCCAGAGGTTATTAACCCTGTACCTGCCCCCAGAGGTTATTAACCCTGTACACCCCACTACCCCCCCCCAGAGGTTATTAACCCTGTACACCCCACTACCCCCCCAGAGGTTATTAACCCTGTACACCCCACTACCCCCAGAGGTTATTAACCCTGTACACCCCACTACCCCCCAGAGGTTATTAACCCTGTACACCCCACTACCCCCCCAGAGGTTATTAACCCTGTACACCCCACTGCCCCCCAGAGGTTATTAACCCTACACCCCCCAGGGTTATTAACCCCACTACTACCCCCAGAGGTTATTAACCCTGTACCACCCACTACCCCCAGAGGTTATTAACCCTGTACACCCCACTACCCCCCAGAGGTTATTAACCCTGTACACCCTTAATTACCCCCAGAGGTTATTAACCCTGTACACTCCACTACCCCCCCCAGAGGTTATTAACCCTGTACACCCCACTACCCCCCCAGAGGTTATTAACCCTGTACACCCCACTAACCCCCCAGAGGTTATTAACCCTGTACACTCCACTACCCCCACCCTGTACCCCCCCCCAGAGGTTATTAACCCTGTACACCCCACCCCCAGAGGTTATTAACCCCCCCAGAGGTTATTAACCCTGTACACTACCCCCCCCAGAGGTTATTAACCCTGTACACCCCACTACCCCCCCAGAGGTTATTAACCCTGTACACCCCACTAACCCCCCCCCCCAGAGGTTATTAACCCTGTACACCCCACTACCCCCCAGAGGTTATTAACCCTGTACACTCCACTACCCCCAGAGGTTATTAACCCTGTACACTACCCCCCCCCAGAGGTTATTAACCCTGTACACCCCACTACCCCCCCAGAGGTTATTAACCCTCTTGCCTCCCTACACCCCCCAGAGGTTATTAACCCTGTACACTCCACTACCCCCCCAGAGGTTATTAACCCTGTACACCCCCCACTACTCCACCCCCAGAGGTTATTAACCCTGTACACCCCCACTAACCCCCCAGAGGTTATTAACCCTGTACACCCCACTACCCCCCAGAGGTTATTAACCCTGTACACTCCACTACCCCCAGAGGTTATTAACCCTGTACACCCCACTACCCCCCAGAGGTTATTAACCCTGTACACCCCACTACCCCCCCCCAGAGGTTATTAACCCTGTACACCCCACTACCCCCAGAGGTTATTAACCCTGTACACCCCCCCCAGAGGTTAGTAACCCACTCCACCCCCCAGAGGTTATTAACCCTGTACACCCACCCCCCCACTACCCCCCAGAGGTTATTAACCCTGTACACCCCACTACCCCCCCCAGAGGTTATTAACCCTGTACACCCCACTACCCCCCAGAGGTTATTAACCCTGTACACCCCACTACCCCCAGAGGTTATTAACCCTGTACACCCCACTACCCCCAGAGGTTATTAACCCTGTACACCCCACTACCCCCCAGAGGTTATTAACCCTGTACACCCCACTACCCCCAGAGGTTATTAACCCTGTACACCACTACCCCCAGAGGTTATTAACCCTGTACACCCCACTACCCCCAGAGGTTATTAACCCTGTACACCCCCACTACCCCCAGAGGTTATTAACCCTGTACACCCCACTACCCCCCCAGAGGTTATTAACCCTGTACACCCCACTACCCCCCAGAGGTTATTAACCCTGTACACCCACTACCCCCAGAGGTTATTAACCCTGTACACCCCACTACCCCCCAGAGGTTATTAACCCTGTACACCCCCACTACCCCCAGAGGTTATTAACCCTGTACACCCCACTACCCCCCCAGAGGTTATTAACCCTGTACACCCCTACACCCCCAGAGGTTATTAACCCTGTACACCCCACTACCCCCCAGAGGTTATTAACCCTGTACACCCCCCAGGGTTATTAACCCTACCCCCAGAGGTTATTAACCCTGTACACCCCACTACCCCCAGAGGTTATTAACCCTGTACACTCCACTACCCCCCAGAGGTTATTAACCCTGTACACCCCACTACCCCCCACTACCTACCCCCCAGAGGTTATTAACCCTGTACACCCCACTACCCCCAGAGGTTATTAACCCTGTACACCCCACTACCCCCAGAGGTTATTAACCCTGTACACCCCACCTACCCCCAGAGGTTATTAACCCTGTACACCCCACTGCTCCCCCCCAGAGGTTATTAACCCTGTACACCCCACTACCCCCAGAGGTTATTAACCCTGTACACCCCACCCCCCAGAGGTTATTAACCCTGTACACCCCACTACCCCCAGAGGTTATTAACCCTGTACACCCCACCCTGTACCCCTACCCCCAGAGGTTATTAACCCTGTACACCCCACTACCCCCCAGAGGTTATTAACCCTGTACACCCCACTACCCCCCAGAGGTTATTAACCCTGTACACCCCACTACCCCCAGAGGGTTATTAACCCTGTACACCCCACTACCCCCCCAGAGGTTATTAACCCTGTACACACCCCAGAGGGTTATTAACCCCTGTACTCCCCCCCCAGAGGTTATTAACCCTGTACACCCCACTACCCCCCAGAGGTTATTAACCCTGTACACCCCACTACCCCCCCAGGGTTATTAACCCTGTACACCCTGCCCCCCCCCACTACCCCCCAGAGGTTATTAACCCTGTACACCCCCCACTACCCCCCCAGAGGTTATTAACCCTGTACACCCCACTACCCCCCAGAGGTTATTAACCCTGTACACCCCACTACCCCCCCAGAGGTTATTAACCCTGTACACCCCTACCCCCCAGAGGTTATTAACCCTGTACACCCCACTACCCCCAGAGGTTATTAACCCTGTACACCCCACTACCCCCCCAGAGGTTATTAACCCTGTACACCCCACTACCCCCCCAGAGGTTATTAACCCTGTACACCCCACTACCCCCCAGAGGTTATTAACCCTGTACACCCCACTACCCCCCAGAGGTTATTAACCCTGTACACTCCACTACCCCCAGAGGTTATTAACCCTGTACACCCCACTACCCCCCCAGAGGTTATTAACCCTGTACACCCCTACCCCCCCAGAGGTTATTAACCCTGTACACCCCACTACCCCCCCCCCCCAGAGGTTATTAACCCTGTACACCCACTACCCCCAGGGTTATTAACCCCCCCCAGAGGTTATTAACCCTACCCCCAGAGGTTACACCCCACTACCCCCCCAGAGGTTATTAACCCTGTACACCCCACTACCCCCCAGAGGTTATTAACCCTGTACACCCCACTACCCCCCCAGAGGTTATTAACCCTGTACACCCCACTACCCCCCAGAGGTTATTAACCCTGTACACCCCACTACCCCCAGAGGTTATTAACCCTGTACACCCACCCTACCCCCCAGAGGTTATTAACCCTGTACACCCCCCACTACACCCCCCAGAGGTTATTAACCCTGTACACCCCACTACCCCCAGAGGTTATTAACCCTGTACACCCCACTACTCCCCCCAGAGGTTATTAACCCTGTACACCCCACTACCCCCCAGAGGTTATTAACCCTGTACACCCCACTACCCCCAGAGGTTATTAACCCTGTACACCCCACTACCCCCCCCCCAGAGGTTATTAACCCTGTACACCCCACTACCCCCCCCCAGAGGTTATTAACCCTGTACACTCCACTACCCCCCCAGAGGTTATTAACCCTGTACACCCCACTACCCCCCAGAGGTTATTAACCCTGTACACCCCACTACCCCCAGAGGTTATTAACCCTGTACACCCCACTACCCCCCAGAGGTTATTAACCCTGTACACCCCACTACCCCCCCAGAGGTTATTAACCCTGTACACCCCACTACCCCCCCCAGAGGTTATTAACCCTGTACTTGCCCCCACCCTACCCCCAGAGGTTATTAACCCTGTACACCCCACCCTACTACCCCCAGAGGTTATTAACCCTGTTATTAACCCACCCCACTACCCCCCCAGAGGTTATTAACCCTGTACACCCCACTACCCCCCAGAGGTTATTAACCCTGTACACCCCACTACCCCCCCCAGAGGTTATTAACCCTGTACACCCCACTACCCCCCAGAGGTTATTAACCCTGTACACCCCACTACCCCCCAGAGGTTATTAACCCTGTACACCCCACTACCCCCCAGAGGTTATTAACCCTGTACACCCCACTACCCCCCAGAGGTTATTAACCCTGTACACCCCACTACCCCCCAGAGGTTATTAACCCTGTACACCCCACTACCCCCCAGAGGTTATTAACCCTGTACACCCCACTACCCCCCAGAGGTTATTAACCCTGTACCCCCACCCCCCACTACTCCACTACCCCCAGAGGTTATTAACCCTGTACACCCCACTACCCCCCCCCAGAGGTTATTAACCCTGTACACCCCACTACACCCCCCCAGAGGTTATTAACCCTGTACACCCCACTACCCCCAGAGGTTATTAACCCTGTACACCCCACTACCCCCCAGAGGTTATTAACCCTGTACACCCCACTACCCCCCCAGAGGTTATTAACCCTGTACACCCCACTACCCCCAGAGGTTATTAACCCTGTACACCCCACCCCCCCCAGAGGTTATTAACCCTGTCCACACCCCCCAGCCCTACCCCCCCCCCAGAGGTTATTAACCCTGTACACCCCACTACCCCCAGAGGTTATTAACCCTGTACACCCACTACCCCCCCAGAGGTTATTAACCCTGTACACCCCACTACCCCCCCAGAGGTTATTAACCCTGTACACCCCACTACCCCCAGAGGTTATTAACCCTGTACACCCCACTACCCCCCAGAGGTTATTAACCCTGTACACCCCACTACCTACCCCCCAGAGGTTATTAACCCTGTACACCCCACTACCCCCAGAGGTTATTAACCCTGTACACCCCACTACCCCCCAGAGGTTATTAACCCTGTACACCCCACTACCCCCAGAGGTTATTAACCCTGTACACCCACTACCCCCCAGAGGTTATTAACCCTGTACACCCCACTACCCCCCAGAGGTTATTAACCCTGTACACCCCACTACCCCCCAGAGGTTATTAACCCTGTACACCCCACTACCCCCCCAGAGGTTATTAACCCTGTACACCCACTACCCCCCCCAGAGGTTATTAACCCTGTACACCCCACTACCCCCCAGAGGTTATTAACCCTGTACACCCCACTACCCCCCAGAGGTTATTAACCCTGTACACCCTACCCCCCAGAGGTTATTAACCCTGTACACCCCACTACCCCCCCAGAGGTTATTAACCCTGTACACCCCACTACCCCCCCAGAGGTTATTAACCCTGTACACCCCACTACCCCCAGAGGTTATTAACCCTGTACACCCCACTACCCCCCCCAGAGGTTATTAACCCTGTACACCCCACTACCCCCCAGAGGTTATTAACCCTGTACACCCCAGAGGTTATTAACCCTGTACACTCCACTACCCCCAGAGGTTATTAACCCTGTACACCCCACTACCCCCCCAGAGGTTATTAACCCTGTACACCCCACTACCCCCAGAGGTTATTAACCCTGTACACCCCACTACCCCCCCAGAGGTTATTAACCCTGTACACCCCACACCCCCCCCCAGAGGTTATTAACCCTGTACACCCCCAGAGGTTATTAACCCTGTACCCACCCCCCAGAGGTTATTAACCCTGTACACCCCACTACCCCCCAGAGGTTATTAACCCTGTACACCCCACTACCCCCCAGAGGTTATTAACCCTGTACACCCCACTACCCCCCCCCAGAGGTTATTAACCCTGTACACCCCACTACCCCCCAGAGGTTAACCCTTAACCCCCTACCCCCAGAGGTAACCCACCCCACTACCCCCAGAGGTTATTAACCCTGTACACCCCACTACCCCCCAGAGGTTATTAACCCTGTACACCCCACTACCCCCCCAGAGGTTATTAACCCTGTACCCCACTACCCCCAGAGGTTATTAACCCTGTACACCCCACACCCCTACCCCCCCCAGAGGTTATTAACCCTGTACACTCCACTACCCCCCAGAGGTTATTAACCCTGTACACCCCACTACCCCCCCAGAGGTTATTAACCCTGTACACCCCACTACCCCCCCAGAGGTTATTAACCCTGTACACTCCACTACCCCCCCAGGGTTATTAACCCTGTACACTACCCCCAGAGGTTATTAACCCTGTACACCCCACTACCCCCCCAGAGGTTATTAACCCTGTACTCCACCCCCCAGAGGTTATTAACCCTGTACACCCACTACCCCCAGAGGTTATTAACCCTGTACACCCACACCCCCCAGAGGTTATTAACCCTACCTCCACTACCCCCCAGAGGTTATTAACCCTGTACACCCCACTACCCCCCCAGAGGTTATTAACCCTGTACACCCCCCACTACCCCCCAGAGGTTATTAACCCTGTACACCCCACTACCCCCCCAGAGGTTATTAACCCTGTACCCCACACCCCACCCCCTGTACACCCCCAGAGGTTATTAACCCTGTACACCCCACTACCCCCCCCCAGAGGTTATTAACCCTGTACACCCCACTACTCCCCCCCAGAGGTTATTAACCCTGTACACCCCACTACCCCCAGAGGTTATTAACCCTGTACACCCCACTACCCCCAGAGGTTATTAACCCTGTACACCCCACTACCCCCCAGAGGTTATTAACCCTGTACACCCCACTACCCCCCAGAGGTTATTAACCCTGTACACCCCACCCCCAGAGGTTATTAACCCTGTACACCCCCCCCCCCAGAGGTTATTAACCCTGTACATCCACCCCAGAGGTTATTAACCCTGTACCCCCCCAGAGGTTATTAACCCTGTACACCCCACTACCCCCCCCCAGAGGTTATTAACCCTGTACACCCCACTACCCCCCCAGAGGTTATTAACCCTGTACACCCCACTACCCCCCAGAGGTTATTAACCCTGTACACCCCACTACCCCCCAGAGGTTATTAACCCTGTACACCCCCACTACCCCCCCCAGAGGTTATTAACCCTGTACACCCCACTACCCCCCCAGAGGTTATTAACCCTGTACCCCACACCCCACCCCCCAGAGGTTATTAACCCTGTACACCCCAGAGGTTATTAACCCTACCCCCCCAGAGGTTATTAACCCTGTACACCCCACTACCCCCCCAGAGGTTATTAACCCTGTACACCCCACTACCCCCCAGAGGTTATTAACCCTGTACCCCACTACCCCCAGAGGTTATTAACCCTGTACACCCCACTACCCCCCCAGAGGTTATTAACCCTGTACACCCCACCCCCAGAGGTTATTAACCCTGTACACCCCACTACCCCCCCAGAGGTTATTAACCCTGTACACCCCCCCCAGAGGTTATTAACCCTGTACCCCCAGAGGTTATTAACCCTGTACACCCCACTACCCCCCCCCAGAGGTTATTAACCCTGTACACCCCACTACCCCCCAGAGGTTATTAACCCTGTACACCCCACCCCCCCAGAGGTTAGGTTATTACCCCTGTACACCCACATCCCCCTTCCCCCAGAGGTTATTAACCCTGTACACCCCACTACCCCCCAGAGGTTATTAACCCTGTACACCCCACTACCCCCCCCAGAGGTCATAATGACATCACAATAATGACATCACAATACCATAATGAAAGACGAAAACAGGTTGAGAATTTTTTTCCAAAATGTATATAAAAACAAACTGATCCTTTTTTTGCATACATTTTCTGATTAAGCTGATTTTCTCATGTTTTGTGTAAAAATGTGTTTCCATCCCTGTTGGATTTCTGCTTTGATCATCCATCCACTTGACAAATGTGGAATATCAAGAAGCTGATTAAACAGCATGCTCATTACACAGGTGCACCTTGTGCTGGGGGACAAGGTGTCTCAACACAATGCCACAGACATCTCAAGTTGAGGGAGCAACTGGCATGCTGACTGCTGGAATGTTCAACCAGAGCTGTTGCCAGATAGAATTTCATGTGAATTGCTCTACCATCTCGTCGCCTCTGTCGTTGTAGAGATGTCGGCCTCACAACCACAGACCATGTGACCACGCCAGCCCAGGGCCTCCACATCTGGCCTCACAACCACAGACCATATGACCACGCCAGCCCAGGACCTTCTCATCTGGCCTCACAACCACAGACCATGTGAAACCACGCCAGCCCAGGACCTCCACATCTGGCCTCACAACCACAGACCATGTGACCACACCAGCTCAGGACCTTCTCATCTGGCCTCACAACCACAGACCATGTGACCACGCCAGCCCAGGACCTCCACATCTGGCCTCACAACCACAGACCATGTGACCACGCCAGCCCAGGACCTCCACATCTGGCCTCACAACCACAGACCATGTGACCACGCCAGCCCAGGACCTTCTCATCTGGCCTCACAACCACAGACCATGTGACCACGACAGCCCAGGACCTCCACATCTGGCCTCACAACCGCAGACCATGTGACCAGGACCTCCACATCTGGCCTCACAACCACAGACCATGTGACCACGCCAGCCCAGGACCTCCACATCTGGCCTCACAACCACAGACCATGTGACCACGCCAGCCCAGGACCTTCTCATCTGGCCTCACAACCACAGACCATGTGACCACGACAGTTCAGGACCTCCACATCTGGCCTCACAACCGCAGACCATGTGACCAGGACTCCACATCTGGCCTCACAACCACAGACCATGTGACCACGCCAGCCCAGGACCTCCACATCTGGCCTCACAACCACAGACCATGTGACCACGCCAGCCCAGGACCTCCACATCTGGCCTCACAACCACAGACCATGTGACCATACCAACCCAGGACCTCCACATACGGCTTCTTCACCTGCGGGATGGTCTGAGACCAGCCACCCAGACACCTGATGAAATTGTGGGTTCTGCACAACCGAAGAATTTCTGCACAAACTGTCAGAACCCGTCTCAGGGAAGCTCATCTGTGTGCTCATCGTCTTGACCTGACGACAGCTCGTCGTCCTCACCAGGGTCTTGACCTGACGCCAGCTCGTCGTCCTCACCAGGGTCTTGACCTGACGACAGCTCGTCGTCCTCACCAGGGTCTTGACCTGACGACAGCTCGTCGTCCTCACCAGGGTCTTGACCTGACAACAGCTCGGCGTCGTAACCGATTTCAGTGTTCACCTTCGATGGCCACTGGCAACGCTGGAGAAGTGTGCTCTTCCCGGTTTCAACTGCACCGGGCGATTGGCAGACAGCGAGTATGGTGTCGTGTGGGCGAGCGGTTTGCTGATGTCAACGTTGTGAACAGAGTTCTCCATGGTGGAGGTGGGGTTATGGTGATGAGCAGACAGAAACTACCGTCAACAAACACAATTGTATTTTATTGATGTCAATTTTATTTTTTTATGAAGCCTTTGTTTAACATTTTATCGATGGCAATTTGAATGAACAGAGATACCGTGACGAGATCCTGAGGCCGTTCATCCTCCGCCATCACCTCATGTTTCAGCATGATAATGTACAGCCCCCATGTCACAAGGATCTGAACACAATTCCTGGAAGCTGAAATGGTCCCAGTTCTTCCATAGTCTGCATACTCAGACATGTCACCCGTAGAGCATGTTTGGGATGCTCTGGATCGATCTGTATGACAGCGTGTTCCAATTCCTCCGTACTCACCAGACATGTCACCCGTAGAGCATGTTTGGGATGCTCTGAATCGATCTGTATGACAGCGTGTTCCAATTCCTCCGTACTCACCAGACATGTCACCCATAGAGCATGTTTGGGATGCTCTGGATCGATCTGTATGACAGCATCTTCCAATTCCTCCGTACTCACCAGACATGTCACCCAATTCTTTCACGTTGCGTTTATATTTGTTCAGTGTAGATCATCAGATAACTATTTCATACGATGTGATTGGCTGAGATGTAAGCAGAAACTGGACCAATGTGTTGCGGTCAGTGATAATGACCATCTCAGTACTGTACCACACCCTGTTCAGTCCCCATCCCCCCACACACACACACACCGTGACCCCTGCAACGCTCCCACACAACATACACACCTCAGTAATGGCGAGGTATCCCTTTGTAAGAGGGATACAGACCTCAATGGGACTTCCTGGAGGAATACAGAGCTCAATGGGACTTCCTGGAGGGATACAGACCTCAATAACAGAGGAATACAGAGCTCAATGGGACTTCCTGGAGGGATACAGAGCTCAATGGGACTTCCTGGAGGGATACAGAGCTCAATGGGACTTCCTGGAGGGATACAGACCTCAATAACAGAGGGATACAGACCTCAATAACAGAGGGATACAGAGCTCAATGGGACTTCCTGGAGGGATACAGACCTCAATAACAGAGGGATACAGAGCTCAATAACGGAGGGATACAGAGCTCAATGGGACTTCCTGGAGGGATACAGAGCTCAATAACAGAGGGATACAGAGCTCAATGGGACTTCCTGGAGGGATACAGACAGAGCTCAATGGGACTTCCTGGAGGGATACAGACCTCAATGGGACTTCCTGGAGGGATACAGAGCTCAATGGGACTTCCTGGAGGGATACAGAGCTCACTAACAGAGGAATACAGAGCTCAATGGGACTTCCTGGAGGGATACAGAGCTCAATGGGACTTCCTGGAGGGATACAGAGCTCAATGGGACTTCCTGGAGGGATACAGAGCTCAATGGGACTTCCTGGAGGATACAGAGCTCAATGGGACTTCCTGGAGGGATACAGAGCTCAATGGGACTTCCTGGAGGATACAGAGCTCAATGGGACTTCCTGGAGGGATACAGAGCTCAATGGGACTTCCTGGAGGGATACAGAGCTCAATGGGACTTCCTGGAGGATACAGACCTCAATACTTCCAAGAGGGATACAGAGCTCAATGGGACTTCCTGGAGGGATACAGACCTCAATAACAGAGAATACAGAGCTCAATGGGACTTCCTGGAGGGATACAGAGCTCAATGGGACTTCCTGGAGGGATACAGAGCTCAATGGGACTTCCTGGAGGGATACAGACCTCAATAACAGAGGGATACAGACCTCAATAACAGAGGATACAGAGCTCAATGGGACTTCCTGGAGGGATACAGACCTCAATAACAGGGGATACAGGATAACGGAGGGATACATAGCTCAATGGGACTTCCTGGAGGGATACAGAGCTCAATAACAGAGGGATACAGAGATCAATGGGACTTCCTGGAGGGATACAGACAGAGCTCAATGGGACTTCCTGGAGGGATACAGAGCTCAATAACAGAGGGATACAGAGCTCAATGGGACTTCCTGGAGGGATACAGACAGAGCTCAATGGGACTTCCTGGAGGGATACAGACCTCAATAACAGAGGGATACAGAGCTCAATGGGACTTCCTGGAGGGATACAGACAGAGCTCAATGGGACTTCCTGGAGGGATACAGAGCTCCTGGAGGAGGATACAGACCTCAATAACAGAGGGATACAGAGCTCAATGGGACTTCCTGGAGGGATACAGACCTCAATAACAGAGGAATACAGAGCTCAATGGGACTTCCTGATACAGACCTCAATAACAGAGGATACAGAGCTCAATGGGACTTCCTGGAGGGATACAGAGCCAATGGGACTTCCTGGAGGGATACAGAGCTCAATGGGACTTCCTGGAGGATACAGAGCTCAATGGGACTTCCTGGAGGGATAAGCTCAACCAATCAAATGGGATGGGGGGATTTTTCAATCAGGACTTCCTGGAGGATAGCTCAATGGGACTTCCTGGAGGGACAGAGCTCAATGGGACTTCCTGGGAGGATACAGAGCTCAATGGGACTTCCTGGAGGAATACAGAGCTCAATGGGACTTCCTGGAGGGATACAGACCTCAATAACAGAGAATACAGAGCTCAATGGGACTTCCGGAGACCTCAATGGGACTTCCTGGAGGGATACAGACTCAATGGGACTTCCTGGAGGAATACAGAGCTCAATGATGGGACTTCCTGGAGGGATACAGAGATGGGACTTCCTGAGGGATACAGAGCTCAATGGGACAGAGGGATACAGAGCTCAATGGGACTTCCTGGAGGAATACAGAGCTGGAGGAATACAGAGCTCAAATGGACTTCCTGGAGGGATACAGAGCTCAATGGGACTTCCTGGAGGGATACAGACCTCAATAACAGAGGGATACAGACCTCAATGGGACTTCCTGGAGGAATACAGAGCTCAATGGGACTTCCTGGAGGGATATAGAGCTCAATGGGACTTCCAGGAGGAATACAGACCTCAATGGGACTTCCTGGAAGGATACAGACCTCAATAACAAAGGGAGAATTACAGCCGAGAGACATACCAGGAAGTTTAATCGTTTTATTTAAACCAATAAAAATACATTTTTCATTCAGGTTGATGATAGGACTTCCTTCTGTCTCTAAACCTGTTGCTCGACATGTCCACTACTCTGATACATCACTGATTCCACTCGGCAGCAAACACGCATCCTGACCTCTCTACCCTATCTGACCTGGGACTCTACGAGGTGTTGGCCTCCTGGTGGAGGAGGGCACTGAGGTCCAGTCTGGTTTTGTCCAAAGCTGCCGTCTTGGCCCGGCGGGATGGACGGGGTACCGGCACCGAGTCTGGAACATTCTCCCCATCACTATGGAGGGAGGCGGAGAGGAGGAGGAGGGGAGGGAGAGAGATGGAGAGGAGGAGGAGGGGAGGGAGAGAGATGGAGAGGAGGAAGGAGACGGATGGAGAGGAGGAGGAGGGGAGGGAGAGGATGGAGAGGAGGAGGGGAGACGGAGAGAGGAGGAGGAGGGAGACAGATGGAGAGGAGGAGGGAGAGGATGGAGAGAGGAGGGAGACGGATGGAGAGGAGGAGGGGGAGGGAGAGGAGAGGGAGAGGATGGAGAGGAGGGGAGACGGATGGAGGAGGAGGAGGGATGGAGAGGAGGAGGAGGAGGGAGTGGAGATGGAGAGGAGGAGGGGGAGACAGAGAGGAGGGAGAGGAGGAGGGGAGACGGAGAGGATGGAGAGGAGGAGGGGAGACGGAGAGGAGGGGAGAGGAGGAGGGGAGACGGAGGGAGAGGAGGGAGAAAATAAAGGTGATATACAGAACGGATCCATTTCAACATTCAGGGACGATTAAGCACTTCTCCTCCCCTCCTCTCACCTCTCCTCGGAGGACTCTGCCGATCTGCTGGACTTCTTGGCTCCTTTGACTGTGGAGGGTTTCCTCTGACCTACACACACACACACGATCAACTGTTAGTGGTGCTCAACCGTGTCAGAGGTTAGCAGGAGGTGTGTAAGATGGGCTTATACCTCTCCTGGGCCTCTTGGCAGACTGGTCCAGGTCCTGGTTGGCAGCCTCTGTAGAGATGAAGACTAAGGAGTTACATCTCTCTCCATGTCATCTGATTCAGTCTAACAGTAACATGAACCACAACCCTCAGTAGTAGTCTCCTCTCTCTACCCTCAGTAGTAGTCTCCTCTCTCTCTCTACCCTCAGTAGTAGTCTCCTCTCTCTCTACCCTCAGTAGTAGTCTCTCTCTCTCTACCCTCAGTAGTAGTCTCCTCTCTCTCTCTACCCTCAGTAGTAGTCTCCTCTCTCTCTCTCTACCCTCAGTAGTAGTCTCTCTCTCTCTCTACCCTCAGTAGTAGTCTCCTCCTCTCTCTCTACCCTCAGTAGTAGTCTCCTCTCTCTCTCTCTACCCTCAGTAGTAGTCTCCTCTCTCTCTACCCTCAGTAGTAGTCTCCTCTCTCTCTCTACCCTCAGTAGTAGTCTCCTCTCTCTCTCTACCCTCAGTAGTAGTCTCCTCTCTCTCTCTACCCTCAGTAGTAGTCTCCTCTCTCTCTCTACCCTCAGTAGTAGTCTCTCTCTCTACCCTCAGTAGTAGTCCTCCTCTCTCTCTACCCTCAGTAGTAGTCTCCTCTCTCTCTCTCTACCCTCAGTAGTAGTCTCCTCTCTCTCTCTACCCTCAGTAGTAGTCTCTCTCTCTCTCTCTACCCTCAGTAGTAGTCTCCTCCTCTCTCTCTACCCTCAGTAGTAGTCTCCTCTCTCTCTCTCTACCCTCAGTAGTAGTCTCCTCTCTCTCTCTCTACCCTCAGTAGTAGTCTCCTCTCTCTCTCTACCCTCAGTAGTAGTCTCTCTCTACCCTCAGTAGTAGTCTCTCTCTCTCTCTACCCTCAGTAGTAGTCTCCTCTCTCTCTCTCTCTACCCTCAGTAGTAGTCTCTCTCTCTCTCTCTACCCTCAGTAGTAGTCTCCTCTCTCTCTCTACCCTCAGTAGTAGTCTCCTCTCTCTCTACCCTCAGTAGTAGTCTCCTCTCTCTCTCTCTACCTCAGTAGTAGTCTCCCTCTCTCTCTCTACCCTCAGTAGTAGTCTCCTCTCTCTCTCTACCCTCAGTAGTAGTCTCTACCCTCAGTAGTAGTCTCTCTTTCTACCCTCAGTAGTAGTCTCCTCTCTCTCTACCTCTCAGTAGTAGTCTCTCCTCTCTCTACCCTCAGTAGTAGTCTCCTCTCTCTCTCTACCCTCAGTAGTAGTCTCCTCTCTCTCTCTACCCTCAGTAGTAGTCTCTCTCTCTCTACCCTCAGTAGTAGTCTCTCTCTCTCTCTACCCTCAGTAGTAGTCTCCCTCTCTCTACCCTCAGTAGTAGTCTCCTCTCTCTCTCTACCCTCAGTAGTAGTCTCTCTCTCTCTACCCTCAGTAGTAGTCTCCTCTCTCTACCCTCAGTAGTAGTCTCCTCTCTCTCTACCTCAGTAGTAGTCTCCTCTCTCTCTCTACCCTCAGTAGTAGTCTCCTCTCTCTCTCTACCTCAGTAGTAGTCTCTCTCTCTCTCTCTCTACCCTCAGTAGTAGTCTCCTCTCTCTCTACCCTCAGTAGTAGTCTCCCCTCTCTCTCCCTCAGTAGTAGTCTCCTCTCTCTCTCTCTCTAGTAGTAGTCTCCTCTCTCCTACCCTCAGTAGTAGTCTACCCCAGTAGTAGTCTCTCTCTCTCTCTACCCTCAGTAGTAGTCTCTCTCTCTCTCTACCCTCAGTAGTAGTCTCCTCTCTCTACCCTCAGTAGTAGTCTCCTCTCTCTCTCTCTACCCTCAGTAGTAGTCTACCCTCTCTCTCTCTCTACCCTCAGTAGTAGTCTCCCTCTCTCTACCCTCAGTAGTAGTCTCCTCTCTCTCTCTACCCTCAGTAGTAGTCTCCTCTCTCTCTCTACCCTCAGTAGTAGTCTCCTCTCTCTCTCTCAGTAGTCTCCTCTCTCTCTCTACCCTCAGTAGTAGTCTCTCTCTCTCTCTCTACCCTCAGTAGTCTCCTCTCTCTCTACCCTCTCTCTACCCTCTCAGTAGTAGTCTCCTCTCTCTCTACCCTCAGTAGTAGTCTCCTCTCTCTCTCTACCCTCAGTAGTAGTCTCCTCTCTCTCTCTACCCTCAGTAGTAGTCTCCTCTCTCTCTACCTCAGTAGTAGTCTCCTCTCTCTCTCTACCCTCAGTAGTAGTCTCCTCTCTCTCTCTACCCTCAGTAGTAGTCTCCTCTCTCTCTCTACCCTCAGTAGTAGTCTCCCCTCTCTCTACCCTCAGTAGTACCCTCAGTAGTAGTCTCATCTCTCTCTCTCTACCCTCAGTAGTAGTCTCCTCTCTCTCTCCCCTCAGTAGTAGTCTCCCTCTCTCTCTCTACCCTCAGTAGTAGTCTCCTCTCTCTCTCTACCCTCAGTAGTAGTCTCTCTCTCTACCCTCAGTAGTAGTCTCTCTCTCTCTCTACCCTCAGTAGTAGTCTCTCTCTCTCTCTACCCTCAGTAGTAGTCCTCTCTCTCTCTACCCTCAGTAGTAGTCTCCTCTCTCTCTACCTCAGTAGTAGTCTCTCTCTCTACCTCAGTAGTAGTCTCCTCTCTCTCTACCCTCAGTAGTAGTCTCTCTCTCTCTCTACCCTCAGTAGTAGTCTCCTCTCTCTCTACCCTCAGTAGTAGTCTCCCTCTCTCTACCCTCAGTAGTAGTCTCCTCTCTCTCTACCTCAGTAGTAGTCTCTCTCTCTCTCTACCCTCAGTAGTAGTCTCTCTCTCTCTACCTCAGTAGTAGTCTCCCTCTCTCTACCCTCAGTAGTAGTCTCCTCTCTCTCTACCCTCAGTAGTCTCCTCTCTCTCTCTACCCTCAGTAGTAGTCTCCTCTCTCTCTCTACCTCAGTAGTAGTCTCTCTCTCTCTCTACCTCAGTAGTAGTCTCCTCTCTCTACCCTCAGTAGTAGTCTCCTCTCTCTCTACCTCAGTAGTAGTCTCCTCTCTCTACCCTCAGTAGTAGTCTCCTCCTCTCTACCCTCAGTAGTAGTCTCCTCTCTACCCTCAGTAGTAGTCTCTCTCTCTCTCTACCCTCAGTAGTAGTCCCTCTCTCTCTACCCTCAGTAGTAGTCTCTCTCTTCTACCCTCAGTAGTAGTCTCCTCTCTCTCTCTCTACCCTCAGTAGTAGTCTCCTCTCTCTCTCTTACCCTCAGTAGTAGTCTCCTCTCTACCCTCAGTAGTAGTCTCCTCTCTCTACCCTCAGTAGTACCCTCACCTAGTAGTCTCCTCTCTCTCTACCCTCTACTACCTCAGTAGTAGTCTCCTCTCTCTCTACCCTCAGTAGTAGTCTCCTCTCTCTCTACCCTCAGTAGTAGTCCCTCTCTCTACCCTCAGTAGTAGTCCCTCTCTCTCTACCCTCAGTAGTAGTCTCCTCTACCCTCAGTAGTAGTCTCCTCTCTCTACCCTCAGTAGTAGTCCTCTCCCTACCTCAGTAGTAGTCTCCCTCTACCCTCAGTAGTAGTCTCTCCTCTACCCTCAGTAGTAGTCTCTCTCTCTCTACCCTCAGTAGTAGTCTCCTCTCTCTCTACCCTCAGTAGTAGTCTCCTCTCTCTCTCTACCCTCAGTAGTAGTCTCTCCTCTCTCTACCCTCAGTAGTAGTCCCTCTCTACCTCAGTAGTAGTCTCCTCTCTCTACCCTCAGTAGTAGTCTCTCTACCTCAGTAGTCTCCCCTCTCTCTCTACCTCAGTAGTAGTCTCCTCTCTACCCTCAGTAGTAGTCTCCTCTCTCTACCCTCAGTAGTAGTCTCCTCTCTCTCTACCTCAGTAGTAGTCTCCCTCCCCTCTCTCTACCCTCAGTAGTAGTCTCCCTCTCTCTACCTCAGTATTAGTCTCCTCTCTCTACCCTCAGTAGTAGTCTCCTCTCTCTCTACCCTCAGTAGTAGTCTCCCTCTCTCTCTCTACCCTCAGTAGTAGTCTCTCTCTCTCTACCCTCAGTAGTAGTCTCCTCTCTCTCTACCCTCAGTAGTAGTCTCCTCTCTCTCTCTACCAGTAGTCTCTCTCTTCTACCCTCAGAGTAGTCTCTCTCTCTACCCTCAGTAGTAGTCTCCTCTCTCTCACCCTCAGTAGTAGTCTCCTCTCTCTCTCCTCTACCCTCAGTAGTAGTCTCCTCTCTCTCTACCCTCAGTAGTAGTCTCCTCTCTCTCTCTTACCCTCAGTAGTAGTCTCCTCTCTCTCTCTATCCCTCAGTAGTAGTCTCCTCTCTCTCCTGTCTCTCTACCCTCAGTAGTAGTCTCCTCTCTCTCTTCTACCCTCAGTAGTAGTCTCCTCTCTCTCTCTACCCTCAGTAGTAGTCCTCCTCTCTCTCTACCCTCAGTAGTAGTCTCCTCTCTCTCTACCCTCAGTAGTAGTCTCCTCTCTCTCTACCCTCAGAGCAAATACGTAACTGAACGAAGTAATAAT
>NW_027012245.1:0-20193 GCF_036934945.1 Oncorhynchus masou masou
CACTGTACATGGTGAGATCGTGGTGACCTCTGACCCCACTGTACATGGTGAGATCGTGGTGACCTCTGACCCCACTGTACATGGTGAGATCGTGGTCCTGTAGTTATACGGTAAAAAGCTGAGAAACACTGCTGTTAGGGACAGTGCAGACCCTTTCTCCTTCCTTGGACTGGGACTCATTTCTGTTGTGATCAAAGGGGGCAGTTAGCCTACATTAAACATTGAGAGGTTAGTGGAGGACGTGAGGGACATTTCTTCTAGAGATCAGTGGAGGAAGTGAGGGAAAAAGAGCCCTTGATTGAAAGCGCTGCCTGGTTGAGGTGGTGGATATATGGGTGGTGGGAATAGTGGTGGTGGGAATAGGGGTTGGGGTGGTGGGTATAGTGGTGGTGGGTATAGTGGTGGTGGGTATAGTGGTGGTGGGTATAGGGGTTGGGGTGGTGGGTATAGGGGTGGTGGGTATAGTGGTGGTGGGTATAGGGGTGGTGGGTATAGGGGTTGGGGTGGTGGGTATAGGGGTGGTGGGTATAGTGGTGGTGGGTATAGGGGTTGGGGTGGTGGGTATAGGGGTGGTGGGTATAGGGGTGGTGGGTATAGTGGTGGTGGGTATAGGGGTAGTGGGTATAGGGGTGGTGGGTGGGGGGTATAGGGGTTGGGGTGGTGAGTATAGGGGTGGGGGGTATAGGGGTTGGGGTGGTGGGGTGGTGGGTATAGTGGTGGTGGGAATAGTGGTGGTGGGTATAGGGGTAGTGGGTATAGGGGTGGTGGGTGGGGGGTATAGGGGTTGGGGTGGTGAGTATAGGGGTGGGGGGTATAGGGGTTGGGGTGGTGGGTATAGTGGTGGTGGGTATAGGGGTGGTGGTGGGTATAGGGCTTGGGGTGGTGGGTATAGGGGTGGTGGGTATAGTGGTGGTGGGTATACGGGTGGTGGGTATAGGGGTTGGGGTGGTGGTTATAGGGGAGGTGGGTATAGGGGTGGTGGGTATAGTGGTGGTGGGTATAGGGGTAGTGGGTAGAGGGTGGTGGGTATAGGGGTGGTGGGTGGGGGGTATAGGGGTTGGGGTGGTGGGTATAGGGGTGGGGGGTATAGGGGTTGGGGTGGTGGGTATAGGGGTGGTGGCTATAGGGGTGGTGGGTATAGGGGTTGGGGTGGTGGGTATAGGGGTTGGGGAGGTGGGTATAGGGGTAGGGGGGTGGGTATAGGGGCTGGGGTGGTGGGTATAGGGGTGGTGGGTATAGGGGTGGTGAGTATAGGGGTTGGGGTGGTGGGTATAGGGGTTGAGGTGGTGGGTATAGGGAGGGTGGGTATAGGGGTTGGGGTGGTGGGTATAAGGGTGGTGGGTGTAGGGGTCTGGGTATTGGGGTCTGGGTATAGGGGTGGTGGGTATAGGGGTGGTGGGTATAGGGGTGGTGGGTATAAGGGTGGTGGGTATAGGGGTGGTGGGTAGAGGGGTGGTGGGTATAGGGGTTGGGGTGGTGGGTATAAGGGTGGTGGGTGTAGGGGTCTGGGTATTGGGGTCTGGGTATAGGGGTCTGGGTATAGGGGTGGTGGGTATAACGGTGGTGGGTATAGGGGTTTGGGTGGTGGGTATAAGGGTGGTGGGTGTAGGGGTCTGGGTATAGGGTTCGGGTTATAGGGGTGGTGGGTACAACGGTGGTGGGTATAGGGGTTTGGGTGGTGGGTATAAGGGTGGTGGGTATAGGGGTCTGGTATAGGGGTCTGGGTATAGGGGTGGTGGGTACAACGGTGGTGGGTATAGGGGTTGGGGTGGTGGGTATCAGGGGCTGCTTGGGTGGTGGGTATCAGTGGAGGCTGCTCCAGTCTGTAAATATGCCATCCTCCTCAGGCCCCACTGGTGGGTAAAGGAGTGGTGGGTAAATGGTTGAGGTGGTGGGTATGGGTTGAGGTGGTGGGTATATGGGTTGACCACATGGGTTGAGGTTTATGTTGTTTGATACTGGTTGATTGCATTTAGGTGGTGGGTATATGGGTTATGGGTATATAGTTGAGCCATCCTGGGTTGAGCAGGGTTGAGGTGGTGGGTATATGGGTTGAGGTGGTGAGTATATGGGTTGAGGTGGTGGGTATATGGGTTGAGGTGGTGGGTACCATGGCTTGAGGTGGTGGGTATATGGGTTGAGGTGGTGGGTATATGGCTTGAGGTGGTGGGTATATGGGTTGAGGTGGTGGGTATATGGGTTGAGGTGGATGGGTATATGGGTTGAGGTGGTGGGTATATGGGTTGAGGTGGTGGGTATATGGGTTAAGGTGGTGGGTATATGGGTTGAGGTGGTGGGTATATGGGTTGAGGTGGTGGGTATGGGTTGAGGTGGTGGGTATATGGTTTGAGGTGGTGGGTATATGGGTTGAGGTGGCGGGTATATGGGTTGAGGTGGTGGGGATATGGGTTGAGGTGGTGGGTGGGTTGAGGTGGTGGGTATATGGGTTGAGGTGGTGGGTATATGGGTTGAGGTGGTGGGTATATGGGTTGTATTATTTTTATTGGTGCGTAACTGTTATGAAAGTTGTATTGTCAATTTTTGTATTTAAACGCCACTTTAAATGTGTACATGACACTGCAACAAAATTTCCTCATGGGGACAATAAAGTCAGTAAGTAAGTAAGATGGTGAGTATATGGTGGGGTGCTTAAGCCCTTTGCTAACGTCAAACCACCAACTGAATAACAACCTACATTACATCAGAATGAACTGGTCTGGTTTGTAACCTTTTTAATTTTTAGAGAATAATCTTTCAGCCCGAACAAGACCTTTGTCTTGGCTACCTGAAAAATAAGCAAGTCTGACTTCGTAGGTCTTCAACAGGTATTAGCGTATCACTTACTGGCATATTGAGGTCCACTTTACCAGGAAATCTAAATCAACGATTATAGACGTGGAAACCACACCATAACGGTCATGAACTACCTGGATTCAATAGGATCTGATTACATGCTAGGAATTAGGGACCCATTACTGCACTACCCACCATACAATATAGTGTGTAAACTATAGGATATAAACGTATCACAAACACGTATAGAAACCATATGAAATTATCATGAGGTAACCACACTGTGGATAGCAGTACAGGAGACATCATGAGGTAACCACACCATGGATAGCAGTACAGGAGACATCATGAGGTAACCATACTGTGGATAGCAGTACAGGAGACATCATGAGGTAACCATACTGTGGATAGCAGTACAGTAGACATCATGAGGTAACCACACTGTGGATAGCAATACAGGAGACATCATGAGGTAACCACACTGTGGATAGCAATACAGGAGACATCATGAGGTAACCATACTGTGGATAGCAGTACAGTAGACATCATGAGGTAACCACACCGTGGATAGCAATACAGGAGACATCATGAGGTAACCATACTGTGGATAGCAGTGCAGGTATCATGAGGCCTTTACCGTGGATAGCAATACAGGAGACATCATGAGGTAACCATACTGTGGATAGCAGTAAAGTAGACATCATGAAGGTAACCATAATGTGGATACCAGTACAGGAGACATCATGAGGTAACCACACTGTGGATACCATTACAGGAGACATCATGAGGTAACCACACTGTGGATACCAGTACAGGAGACATCATGGGGGTAACCACACTGTGGATAGCAGTACAGGAGACATCATGAGGTAACCACACTGTGGATAGCAATACTGGAGACATCATGAGGTAACCATACTGTGGATAGCAGTACAGGAGACATCATGAGGTAACCATACTGTGGATAGCAATACTGGAGACATCATGAGGTAACCATAGTGTGGATAGCAGTACAGGAGACATCATGAGGTAACCATACTGTGGATAGCAATACTGGAGACATCATGAGGTAACCATACTGTGGATAGCACTACAGGAGACATCATGAGGTAACCATACTGTGGATAGCAGTACAGGAGACATCATGAGGTAACCATACCGTGGATAGCAGTAAAGTAGACATCATGAGGTAACCATAATGTGGATACCAGTACAGGAGACATCATGAGGTAACCACACTGTGGATAGCAGTACAGGAGACATCATGAGGTAACCACACCGTGGATAGCAGTACAGGAGACATCATGAGGTAACCATACTGTGGATAGCACTACAGGAGACATCATGAGGTAACCATACTGTGAATAGCAGTACAGGAGACATCATGAGGTAACCATACCGTGGATAGCAGTAAAGTAGACATCATGAGGTAACCATAATGTGGATACCAGTACAGGAGACATCATGAGGTAACCACACTGTGGATACCAGTACAGGAGACATCATGAGGTAACCACACTGTGGATACCAGTACAGGAGACATCATGAGGTAACCACACTGTGGATAGCAGTACAGGAGACATCATGAGGTAACCATACTGTGGATAGCAATACTGGAGACATCATGAGGTAACCATACTGTGGATAGCAGTACAGGAGACATCATGAGGTAACCATACCGTGGATAGCAGTACAGGAGACATCATGAGGTAACCATACCGTGGATAGTACTATTTAAGTCTTTTTTTGGGGTGGGGGTTATCTGTACTTTACTTTACTATTAATATGTTTGCCAACTTTTACATCATTTCATATATATGTATTTATAAAATGGTCCAATTCACACACTTATCAAGAGAACATTCCTCGTTATCCCGAGAGTCTCTGATCTGGAGGACTCACTAAACAGAGAACATCCCTGGTCATCCCTACAGCCTCTGATCTGGTGGACTCACTAAGCAGAGAACATCCCTGGTCATCCCTACAGCCTCTGATCTGGCGGACTCACTTAACAGAGAATATCCCTGGTCATCTCTACTGCCTCTGATCTGGAGAACTCACTAAATAGAGAACATCCCTGGTCATCTCTACTGCCTCTGATCTGGTGGACTCACTAAACAGAGAACATCCCTGCTCATCTCTACTGCCTCTGATCTGGAGAACTCACTAAATAGAGAACATCCCTGGTCATCCCTACTGCCTCTAATCTGGAGGACTCACTAAACACAAAGGCTTAGTTTGTAAATGATGTGCCTCTGGCCTGGAGGACTCACTAAACACAAAGGCTTAGTTTGTAAATGATGTGCCTCTGATCTGGAGGACTCACTAAACACAAAGGCTTAGTTTGTAAATGATGTGCCTCTGATCTGGAGGACTCACTAAACACAAAGGCTTAGATTGTAAATAATGTGCCTCTGGCCTGGAGGACTCACTAAACACAAAGGCTTAGATTGTAAATAATGTGCCTCTGGCCTGGAGGACTCACTAAACACAAAGGCTTAGTTTGTAAATGATGTGCCTCTGGCCTGGAGGACTCACTAAACACAAAGGCTTAGTTTGTAAATAATGTGCCTCTGGCTATCCGCCAATAAAAAGAAAGAAAGAAAAGGATGCCGTCTGCTTTGCTTAAATATGAGGAATTTGAAATGGTTTATACTTAAGTACATTTTAGCAATTCTATTTACTTTTGATATTTAAGTATATTTAAAACAAAATACTTTTAGACTTTTACTCAAGTAGTATTTTACTGGATGACCTTCAGTTTTACTTGAGTCATTTTCTATTAAGGTATCTTTACTTTTTCTCAAGTATGACAATTGAGTACTTTTTCCACCGTTGCTCATGAGGTAACCATAACGTAGGTCCATCTGGAAACATTAGTGGAGGATTACAGTGGAGGACCTGTGAGACATATTTGTCTATTGACACGGATTAGCATCTAAACCCACACCTGTAATCCTGAATGTCATTCCAAAGGATGAAATCATGGGAACGGCAATCTGCATTTTTGTTTTTGGGAGAAACATCAAATCAAATCCAACTTATTTTTTTAGAGCACATTTCTTGCAGAGGATTCATTTCAAAGTGCTTAACAAATCAAAAAAAATAATACAAGATGAGAAAAATAAAAACACAATGTTTTTCAAAATGAGACAAGAGTAAAACAACCGTGGACACGAGAGACTAATATATAAAAAACACTATAATAATAAGATCACATCTCAAATCAGAAACCATGTCTCTTTAAAGGTGTTTTTCCATAGGAACACAACTAAACCCACAACCCAAGTACGTTGACTGGTTTTGGGTCAGGCCTCGGAGGATAACATACGTAAATGCGTTAGTGGAGATGTACCATCAGCACAGAGATCCCGTTCTCCATTGCCGTCCTGGTCAGCTGCAGCCTCATCCTCAGGTTGGAGTTACGTTCTCCATTGTCCTGGTCAGCTGCAGCCTCATCCTCAGGTTGGAGTCCCGTTCTCCATTGTCCTGGTCAGCTGCAGCCTCATCCTCAGGTTGGAGTCCCGTTCTCCATTGTCCTGGTCAGCTGCAGCCTCATCCTCAGGTTGGAGTCCCGTTCTCCGACATGGTAATGAAATGTTGCTGCAGCCTCTGTCACTCCAGGTTGGAGTCCATTCTCCATTGCCATCCTGGTCAGCTGCAGCCTCATCCTCAGGTTGGAGTCCCGTTCTCCGACGTGGTAATGAAATGTTTTATAGAAAACAGGTGGATGTTAAATCATGGTCTGTGTTTGATTGTGTGAGGATGAAACAGGCTATAGAGCTACATGTTGAGATTTTGAAAACGTTCAGCACATCTCTGGCGTAGTACCATTTGTGGCAATATATATTGCCATTCTACAAAAATGGAGGAATACTTATGTAATGAAGATATTTGATATATCCTTTATTTATCCAGGTGAGTCCCATTGAGATAGGAGTCTCTTCATTTTTCACTGTTATTAACGCTGATTGTGTATGGGTCTATAGGCTGCGTTTAAACAGGCAGGCCAATTCTGATATTTTTCCCACTAATCACATAAGATGTAATCACATCAGATATTTTTCAGAGCTGATCTGATTGGTCAAAACACCAATTAGTGCAAAAAAAGATCAGTATTGTGGTGTAAACCCCTTACCTGGCTACCCAAACTCAATGCTCCGGCCAAACGCCACGCCCACAAACACTTCTTCTCCGCAATGAGTCTGGATCTGAATACCTCCCCAACAATTTATAGAACACAAACACATTCTAAGCGTTCTGATTGGTCCCAGAAACCGATGGGTTTTGGACCAGAGATGCAATTTGGCAGATGCTTTTAGCCATGCACACATACACGTTCTTTGTGCGTGGTGCTGAGAATCAAACCCACTATCTCGGCGTTGCAAGCACTATGCTCTACCAACTGAGCTTCATACTTTGTTTTGTACGACATCCCCTTCATTTTGACATCACCACAAACTGACTTTGATGATGTCAGTCTCAGACTGAAGTCTGTAGCGAACATAGAGCAGCGGCAATAATTCAGTTTGAGTCGTCAGGCAAGTAAAGTCACATCATGTCAAATGGTGCACTGAGTCGTCAGGCAAGTAAAGCCCTATCATGTCAAATGGTGCACTGAGTCGTCAGGCAAGTAAGGGAATTCCCCCTGAAATGGACAAAAATGAATGGGAAAACATTGGCATAGTACAAACCATGTACACGATGGACAATACCACCCAAATCGGCGTTGATTCATGCAAAATGTTTTGCAAATGCCATATGGCAATTGCCAATTGTAACACTTCAAAAATCCAACAGGTGGCGTGTACACTCCACACGTGGTTTTTCATATAGGGAATGGACCCCAAGTCAACATCCAAAAAGCCAAATTTTAAAAAAGTGCTTTCTGGACCGTTTTTACCGAAATTCTTTCGCTTTTTGTCAATTACACATGTAAGAACTGTATGAATATACTTTTTGTCCAATTTTATTATCATAATTTTTTTTTAATTACTTGCGCATAAGGCACATGTTTTGTCCATTTGCAATATGATTTCATAGGAAGTCAAAGTCAAAAGTCAAAAATTGCAAAATTTCATAAAAAACTTCACACCCCTAAAAAAGTGCTTTCTGGACCGTTTTCGAAATTCTTTAGAATTTTGTGTCAATTACACACGTATAAGAACTGTATCAACATACTTTAGTCATATTTTATTATCATATAAATATATATTTTTTTACTTGTGCATTAGGCATATGTTTTCTCCATTTGGAATATGATTTCATAGGAAGTCAAAAGTCAAAAAAAGCAAAATTTCATAAAAAACTTCACACACCCCTAAAAAAGTGCTTTCTGGACCGTTTTTCGAAATTCTTTCGAATTTTGTGTCAATTACACACGTATAAGAACTGTATCAACATACTTTAGTCATATTTTATTATCATCATTTTTTTTTTTACTTGTGCATTAGGCATATGTTTTCTCCATTTGGAATATGATTTCATAGAAGTCAAAAGTCAAAAATTGCTAAATTTTATAAAACTTCAAACACCCTTAAAAAGTGCTTTCTGACCGTTTTTCGAAATTCTTTAGAATTTTATGTCAATTACACACATGTATAAGAACTGTATCAACATACTTTAGGCATATTTTATTATCATTATTTTTTCTTTTTTTTACTTGTGCATAAGGCATATGTTTTGTGGGGGCCAAATGTCATAAGAAATTTGACATGCTCAAAAATCCTGCAGAAATGCAAAGAATTGACTGGCCTGATGAACTCGGGATGGCCGGGCAGTGATTGTTTTTCCTTTCCATCACTTTCGTAGTGTTGATTTCATCATGTCCATTTGTTTATGTTTTCTCACTTTTGCAAAGTCACTGTGCATTTGCAATATGGTTCAATGGGCATTCACCATCACGAATTTGTCATGCTATAAAAATCGTGCAGGAATGCAAATTGACTGGACCGATGACCTCGGATGGCTGGGCAGTGATTCTGGTACCTCTCCATCGCTCGTTAGGGTTGATTTCAGAATGTCCATTTGTTTATGTTTTCTCACTCTTGCAAAGTCACTGTGCATTTGCAATATGGTTAACTGGGCATTCACGATCACGAATTTGTCATGCTATAAAAATCGTTCAGATATGCCAAATTGACTGGCCTGATGAACTCGGGATGGCTGGGCAGTGATTCTGGTACCTCTCCATCGCTCGTTAGGGTTGATTTCAGAATGTCACTTTTGGTGATGGTACCTCACTGTTAAAACATATTGCAAATGTTTTCCACTTTGCAAAGTCATCTGTGCATTTGCAATATGGTTAACTGGGCATTCACCATCACGAATTTGTCATGCTATATAAATCGTGCAGGAATGCCAAATTGACTGGCCCGATGACCTCGGGATGGCTGGGCAGTGATTCTGGTACCTCTCCATCGCTCGTTAGGGTTGATTTCAGAATGTCACTTTTGGTGATGGTACCTCACCGCTTAAAACATATTGCAAATGGACAAGAGTCACCAGCAAGTCACCGTCCATCAGTCAATTTGATATCATTCTGACACCAAACTGATACAAACTGACACCAAACCCCACTTTTCCCAACTCGTTTAAAGACCCAAGTATCACATACTTCAGAGTTGGCCCAAAATTCACAACGCCCGGTTCAAACCATAAAAAACATACATAAAACACGTGAGTTACGTTCTAGCTGCGGGTCCATTTCTTTGTGTTATGTGTAGGCCTAGCTGAGGCGACCCCCGAATCCCAAGTTTCGGCTCGATAGGTCATTTGGTGTCCGAGCAAAACCCTAATTGGTGCTGAAAATCCACTTTTTTTTCCATGACTTGCTACGGGTCCTTGAATGAGCTATCGGACAGAAACGTTGGGTTCTGTCTCTATGGGCCGAGACGGTCAGCTAATGCACCTAGTCTTGTGACTCTGGGACATTTCTAAATGTCAACATTTTTGTAATGGTCAAAATGAATTGAAGTCATTGCAAATGTAATGAGGCTGTTTCTCGGTCCGAGAACCTTCTAGAGGACGTAACTCACGCACTATCGACCTGAGGTCTAGAACAGGATTCTAAAGTTTCGGAACTCTCTAGGTCTGACGGTTCTTTAAAAGTTCCAACAAGGTTAACTAATGCAGGGAGTGTATGTCTCTACGCACCCCAATGGGTCCCTCCTTCAAGCTGTGTGTGTGTGTGATTTAGTTTCTTTGAAATTTTATGGGAAAAATGACTGATTTACAGTACATGGGGGTTGCCTAATCACATATATGAAGTTTTTGGAAAGATCTGATTTGTTTTTAACCCCTCGAAACAGCCCATGAGACACCAATTATGGCACTTCCGGTTGGCACAGGAAGCTGTAACTCAACACACATCCTCATTGAGGTATTCTATTACAGAATCCTGAGTTTTAAGTCTTTACCATCAAAACTGACTGATTTACACAGGGTTGAATGCACTATGTCTATCAAACTGCAGGCAGGGTATGGGTATACACTTTTAGGGCGATTTTAACCACTTCCGGTTGGTCCAGGAAGCTTAGAATCGACACAGGTAGACCTTATAGTGGCTTGATGGACTGGTACCGAAGACAGGTTCATACAGCATTCATAACCCATAAAGACTCCAGGTTGAATTTATGGGAGCAGGCAATGTATTCCTATGTGGGAGAGATATATTGTATTCTATGAGATCAAAAACCCTGTTTTTTACTGTTAAGGGTTAATGCCACGGTCAAACTTAGGCTTGCACGGATCGGAAGGACCTTAGGAACATTCCTGTGGTTGAATTGTCTTTCTAAACCTAACGGTTCCGCCACTGTCACCCAAAATCAAATGACGTTGTGGTGCAGGCTTCATTTTGGGCCTACTTTTCTAATGCTCGCTGCTCTCAGACCGGCGAGCTACGGTCAAGCGGGATATCTGAGTTGAACTCGGCACGGCCTAGGGATTATGTTTATGCCCGCTCTCTGTGTCTTTAGGCACCACACTTTTACTCTCCTTGCTGTGTGTGTGTGAGAGAGCTTTTATTTGACATCTGCTGGGTGAAATGACTGATTTACAGTTCAGGAGGGTTACCTAGTCACACATATGAAGTTTTAAAAATATGTGGCTTTTTAACCCTTCCAAACAGACAGTGTGACCCAATTAAAGGCACTTCCGGTTGGCACAGGAAGCTATAAGTAAACACATGTCTTGATGGACATAGACACTTACATAATCCTGAGTTTTAAGTCTTTAAGTTGAGAATTGACTGATCTACACAGGGTTGATGCAGAGTCATTTTCACCTTTGCTGGTGATGTACATCCAAATACCTTTTGGGTGAATTTAACCACTTCCGGTTGCTCCAGGAAGTTTAGAATCGACACAGGAAGACCTCATAGTGGTCTGATGGACTGTCATAGAAGACAGGTTCATAAGGCATTCATAACCCACATAGGCTTCAGGTTGAATTTAGAGGTGAAGCCAATGTATTACTATGGGGAGAGAAGTCAATGCAAACTGTTTGATGTAAACACCTTCTTTTAACTGTGAAGGGTTAATGCACACGGTCAAGGTTAGGCTTGCACAGATCGGGAGGACCTTAGACCTTGGGATTATGAGCATGCCATTGCCTGCTCTCTGTGTCTTTAAGCACCGCGCTTGTCACTCCATCCTTGCTGTGTGTGTGTGTGTGAGCTTTTCTTTGACATCTGTTGGGAGAAATGACTGATTTTACAGTTCAGGAGGGTTGCCTAATCACACAAATGAAGTTTTGAAAAGATCTGACCTTTTTATCCCTTGGATACAGCCACTATGACACCATTTAAGGCACTTCCTGTTGGCACAGGAAGCTATAAATAAACTCATATCCTCATTGGGGTATGCCTTTACAGAATCCTGAGTTTTAAGTCTTTACATTTAGAACTGAAAGTTATTTACGGAGGGTTTTTAGTGAGTGGTGTTATTTCAGAAAATCAAAGAAAATCACAGAAATCTCGAGAGCTCCGCAGCACACTTTAAAATATTCCGTATGAACACCCTGCAACTGGATCTGTAACTGTTGAAAAAAAAACACCTATATTTGAAGATCACAAATCTGTCATTGTACGTTTCTCTTAAATGACGATAGATAAATGGCTGATTTTTTTGTTATTGACACCGGAGGCTCCTTGACTTTGACGTGAAGTGAGAAAATAATTTCTCTATTTTCATTTTGACCTTTAATCCCAGAAAAATGGCCATAACTCAAAAACCGTTGAGGCCTAGACGCCATCTTGTTCGGGGCCAACTGCCCATTATGCCAAACCTATGCTCACCAAGTTTTGGCTTCGAAATATTTTCAGTTTTCGAGATAAGGCCCGTCATGATTCGTGATGTTTTGTCAAATTGCAGTATGATTGCTTATGCCCTCTTGTGGGATTTTCCGGGATAGCGGAAAAATGACCAAAATTTGATTATTTTATAAAACGAAAACCGAATGTCCGACAAAGTTCATTTGATGACTTCCCGGTAGGTCTGGCCCTGCCGCTCGGCATGACGCCGTCCCCGAATTTAACAAATGTTTTCGGACGTCTATTAAGGGACGGTACATTTGCAATATGGACTTTCTCACTAACCATACAGAAAATGTCATGTCGAAATGTTCCCTTAATGTATGTAAAGCCCCATCATGTCAAATGGTGCACTGAGTCGTCAGGCAAGTAAAGCCCCATCATGTCAAATGGTGCACTGAGTTGTCAGGCAAGTAATCCTCAACATGTCAAATCACCCTCTGGGTTTTTACCAAAGTGGGAATTGAACTGACAGGACTGAAGCTACTGATATCAGTCCCCCCAAAATATATAATATTAAAAGCTGCTGTTGTTTAATAACATTTTAAACATACAGAAACTGGTGTTACAACTAAGAAACCGTATACTATTTCTACAAGGCTTGGAGAACAAGACAGTTTCCCACTCATAAAGTTTTCACCAGAACACAGGTTTGCTCAAAATGTGAATAAAACACTCGTTAGCACATTTAAGGAGAAAGTAAAAAATGTACTGCTGCAACATTAAACATGAAAACGGGCTACTTCGTTTGCAAACCTACACCTATCTTTTTAACAGGACTTTGAAGACACCCACACCAGTGGGTTCAATTCAGAAAAAGTTTGCATTGTAGCCACCTGGTGTCCCGATTTCCAACCCCGAAGATGACTTGAGCTGTGATGCAAGACACCTCCCACTAGGGGCAGCTTTTTTTCACGGCTACTGGACGGAGGACAGAGAAGGAATCAACGCAGAGAGAACCACGTTGTAGATGACGCAGGGGGAATCCCCCCTATAACCTCACCTCATCCACAGCAACTCCTTCATAGCAGGGATGGGTCATACAGGGTGACAGACGGAGAGGTGTGGACAGTTCTATCAGAGACGGTGAGTGTGTGTGTGGTGTCTGTCTGCGTGAGTGAGCCAACTAAGCACAGAAACGTCTTAGTTGTGTGGTACCCACTGTTTGATGTTACGGTGAGTAAAGCCTATGGACACCAGTAATGCATTTTCAAACTATTCCAACAAGCCCACGATTACTATATACTGACATGGTGGACAGGGGAGGAAAACGTTCGCTCATTGCAATGTCAGAAGAAACTGAGTCAGTGCATTCACATTAGTGAAAGGCAAAACATAAGCATGGGTAAACATGAGGGGCTCATGAGTAAACATGAGGGGCTCATGGGTAAAAATGTAGGGCTCATGGGTAAAAATATAGGGCTCATGGGTAAACATGAGGGGCTCATGGGTAAAAATATAGGGCTCATGGGCAAAAATGTAGGTCTCATGGGTAAAAAATATAGGGCTCATGGGTAAACATGAGGGGCTCATGGGTAAAAATATATGGCTCAAGGGCAAAAATGTAGGGCTCATGGGTAAAAAATATAGGGCTCATGGGTAAACATGAGGGGCTCATGGGTAAAAATATATGGCTCAAGGGCAAAAATGTAGGGCTCATGGGTAAAAAATATAGGGCTCATGGGTAAAAATGTAGGGCTCATGGGTAAAAATATAGGGCTCATGGGTAAAAATATAGGGCTCATGGGTTAACATGAGGGGCTCATGGGTAAAAATATAGGGCTCATGGGTAAACATGAGGGGCTCATGGGTAAACATGAGGGGCTCATGAGTAAAAATATAGGGCTCATGGGTAAACATGAGGGGCTCATGGGTAAACATGAGGCGCTCATGGGTAAAAATATAGGGCTCATGGGTAAACATGAGGGGCTCATGGGTAAACATGAGGGGCTCATGGGTAAAAATATAGGGCTCATGGGTAAACATGAGGGCTCATGGGTAAAAATATAGGGCTCATGGGTAAACATGAGGTGCTCATGGGTAAAAATATAGGGCTCATGGGTAAACATGAGGGGCTCATGGGTAAAAATATATGGCTCATGGGTAAACATGAGGGGCTCATGGGTAAAAATGTAGGGCTCATTGGGATATATGTAGGGCTCATGGGTAAAAATGTAGGGCTCATTGGGAAACATGAGGGGCTCATGGGTAAAAATATAGGGCTCATGGGTAAAAATGTAGGGCTCATGGGTAAACATGAGGGGCTCATGGGTAAAAATATAGGGCTCATGGGTAAAAATGTAGGGCTCATGGGTAAACATGAGGGGCTCATGGGTAAAAATATAGGGCTCATGGGTAAACATGAGGGGCTCATGGGTAAAAATGTAGGGCTCATTGGATATATGTAGGGCTCATTGGTAAAAATGTAGGGCTCATTGGTAAAAATGTAGGGCTCATTGGGATATATGTAGGGCTCATTGGGATATATGTAGGGCTCAATGGTAAAAATGTAGGGCTCATTGGGATATATGTAGGGCTCATTGGGATATATGTAAGCCTCATGGGTAAAAATGTAGGGCTCATTGGGATATATGTAGGGCTCATTGGGATATATGTAAGCCTCATGGGTAAAAATATAGGGCTCATTGGGATATATGTAGGGCTCATTGGGATATGTGGCCATTGGTAAAAATGTAGTGCTCATTGGGATATATGTAGGGCTCATTGGGATATATGTAGGGCTCATTGGTAAAAATGTAGGGCTCATTGGGATATACAGTGCCTTGCGAAAGTATTCGGCCCCCTTGAACTTTGCGACCTTTTGTAGGGCTCATGGGTAAACATGAGGGGCTCATGGGTAAAAATATAGGGCTCATGGGTAAAAATATAGGGCTCATGGGTTAACATGGGGGCTCATGGTAAAAATATAGGGCTCATGGGTAAACATGAGGGGCTTCATGGGTAAACATGAGGGGCTCATGAGTAAAAAATATAGGGCTCATGGGTAAACATGAGGGCTGTGGGTAAACATGACATGGGGCTCATGGGTAAAAATATAGGGCTCATGGGTAAACATGAGGGGCTCAAGGGTAAAAATATAGGGCTCATGGGTAAACATGAGGAGCTCATGGGTAAAAATATAGGGCTCATGGGTAAACATGAGGGCTCATGGGTAAAAAATATATGGCTCATGGGTAAACATGAGGGCTCATGGGTAAAAATGTAGGGCTCATTGGGATGTATGTAGGGCTCATGGGTAAAAATGTAGGGCTCATTGGGAAACATGAGGGGGCTCATGGGTAAAATATAGGGCTCATGGGTAAAAATGTAGGGCTCATGGGTAAACATGAGGGGCTCATGGGTAAAAATATAGGGCTCATGGGTAAAAATGTAGGGCTCATGGGTAAACATGAGGGGCTCATGGGTAAAAATATAGGGCTCATGGGTAAACATGAGGGGCTCATGGGTAAAAATGTAGGGCTCATTGGATATATGTAGGGCTCATTGGTAAAAATGTAGGGCTCATTGGGATATATGTAGGGCTCATTGGTAAAAATGTAGGGCTCATTGGGATATATGTAGGGCTCATTGGGATATATGTAGGGCTCAATGGTAAAAATGTAGGGCTCATTGGGATATATGTAGGGCTCATTGGGATATATGTAAGCCTCATGGGTAAAAATGTAGGGCTCATTGGGATATATGTAGGGCTCATTGGGATATATGTAAGCCTCATGGGTAAAAATATAGGGCTCATTGGGATATATGTAGGGCTCATTGGGATATATGTAGGGCTCATTGGTAAAAATGTAGTGCTCATTGGGATATATGTAGGGCTCATTGGGATATATGTAGGGCTCATTGGTAAAAATGTAGGGCTCATTGGGATATACAGTGCCTTGCGAAAGTATTCGGCCCCCTTGAACTTTGCGACCTTTTGTAGGGCTCATGGGTAAACATGAGGGGCTCATGGGTAAAAATATAGGGCTCATGGGTAAAAATATAGGGCTCATGGGTTAACATGAGGGGCTCATGGGTAAAAATATAGGGCTCATGGGTAAACATGAGGGGCTCATGGGTAAACATGAGGGGCTCATGAGTAAAAATATAGGGCTCATGGGTAAACATGAGGGGCTCATGGGTAAACATGAGGGGCTCATGGGTAAAAATATAGGGCTCATGGGTAAACATGAGGGGCTCATGGGTAAAAATATAGGGCTCATGGGTAAACATGAGGAGCTCATGGGTAAAAATATAGGGCTCATGGGTAAACATGAGGGGCTCATGGGTAAAAATATATGGCTCATGGGTAAACATGAGGGGCTCATGGGTAAAAATGTAGGGCTCATTGGGATATATGTAGGGCTCATGGGTAAAAATGTAGGGCTCATTGGGAAACATGAGGGGCTCATGGGTAAAAATATAGGGCTCATGGGTAAAAATGTAGGGCTCATGGGTAAACATGAGGGGCTCATGGGTAAAAATATAGGGCTCATGGGTAAAAATGTAGGGCTCATGGGTAAACATGAGGGGCTCATGGGTAAAAATTTAGGGCTCATGGGTAAACATGAGGGGCTCATGGGTAAAAATGTAGGGCTCATTGGATATATGTAGGGCTCATTGGTAAAAATGTAGGGCTCATTGGGATATATGTAGGGCTCATTGGTAAAAATGTAGGGCTCATTGGGATATATGTAGGGCTCATTGGGATATATGTAGGGCTCAATGGTAAAAATGTAGGGCTCATTGGGATATATGTAGGGCTCATTGGGATATATGTAAGCCTCATGGGTAAAAATGTAGGGCTCATTGGGATATATGTAGGGCTCATTGGGATATATGTAAGCCTCATGGGTAAAAATATAGGGCTCATTGGGATATATGTAGGGCTCATTGGGATATATGTAGGGCTCATTGGTAAAAATGTAGTGCTCATTGGGATATATGTAGGGCTCATTGGGATATATGTAGGGCTCATTGGTAAAAATGTAGGGCTCATTGGGATATACAGTGCCTTGCGAAAGTATTCGGCCCCCTTGAACTTTGCGACCTTTTGCCACATTTCAGTCTTCAAACATAAAGATATAAAACTGTATTTTTTTGTGAAGAATCAACAACAAGTGGGACACAATCATGAAGTGGAACGACATTTATTGGATATTTAAAACTTTTTTAACAAATCAAAAACTGAAAAATTGGGCGTGCAAAATTATTCAGCCACCTTAAGTTAATACTTTGTAGCGCCACCTTTTGCTGCAATTACAGCTGTAAGTTGCTTGGGGTATGTCTCTCAGTTTTGCACATCGAGAGACTGACATTTTTTCCCATTCCTCCTTGCAAAACAGCTCGAGCTCAGTGAGACAACATTGACAGGTTGTATTTACAATGGTGTGTGTTCTTCACTGGTTGACCTTTTCTTGTGGCAACAGATCACACATCTTGCTGCTGTGATGGCACACTATGGTATTTCACACAGTAGATATGGGAGTTTATCAAAATTGGGTTTGTTTTCAAATTCCTTTGTGGATCTGTGTAATCTGGAGGGAAAATTCTCTGTGTCTCTAATATTGTCATGCATTTGGCAGGAAGTTGAAGTGCAGCTCAAGCTTCACCTCATTTTGTGAGAAGGGTGGGTACATAGCCTGCCTTCTCTTGAGAGCTGGTGGGTTTTGCTTCACGGCAGTATTTCTCAAAAGCAAAGGCTTTGCTCACTGAGTCTGTAAATAGTCAAAGCTAAGAAGTTTGGGTCAGTCACAGGGTCAGGTATTCTGCCGCTGTGTACTCTCTGTTTAAGGCCAAACAGCCCTGAGAGATAGAGGGAGAGAGGCCAATACTTCCGGCGCTGACAGAGATGGCCGCCTCGCTTCGCGTTCCTAGGAAACAATGCAGTTTTTATTTTTTTTACGTGTTATTTCTTACATTAGTACCCCAGGTCATCTTAGGTTTCATTACATACAGTCGAGAAGAACTACTGAATATAAGATCAGAGTCAACTCACCATCAGTACGACCAAGAATTTGACTTTCGCGAAGCGGATCCTGTGTTCTGCCTTTCAACCAGGACAACGGAATGGATCCCAGCCGGCGACCCAAAAAAACGACTTCGTAAAAGAAAGAAACGAGGCGGTCTTCTGGTCAGACTACGGAGACGGGCACATCGTGCCACACTTCCTAGCATTCTTCTCGCCAATGTCCAGTCTCTTGACAACAAGGTTGATGAAATCCGAGCAAGGGTAGCATTCCAGAGGGACATCAGAGACTGTAACGTTCTTTGCTTCACGGAAACATGGCTCACTGGAGAGACGCTCTCGGATGCGGTGCAGCCAGCGGGTTTCTCCACACATCGTGCCGACAGAAACAAACACCTTTCTGGTAAGAAGAGGGGCGGGGCGTATGCCTTATGGCTAACGAGACGTGGTGTGATCACAGAAACATACAGGAACTCAAATCCTTCTGTTCACCTGATTTAGAATTCCTCACAATCAAATGTAGACCGCATTATCTACCAAGAGAATTCTCTTCGATTATAATCACAGCCGTATATATTCCCCCCCCAAGCAGACACATCGATGGCTCTGAACGAACTTTATTTGACTCTTTGCAAACTGGAATCCATACATCCTGAGGCTGCATTCATTGTTGCTGGGGATTTTAACAAGGATAATCTGAAAACCAGACTCCCTAAAATGTATCAGCATATCGATTGCGCCACCAGGGCTGGCAAAATCTTGGATCACTGTTATTCTAACTTCCGCGACGCATATAAGGCCCTGCCCTGCTCCTCTTTCAGAAAAGCTGACCACGACTCCATTTTGCTGATCCCTGCCTACAGACAGAAATTAAAACAAGAAGCTCCCACGCTGAGTTCTGTCCAACGCTGGTCCGACCAAGCTGATTCCACACTCCAAGACTGCTTCCATCACGTGGACTGGGACATGTTTCAGTATTGCGTCAGGCAACAACATTGGACGAATCACGCTGATTCGGTGTGCGAGTTCATTAGAACGTGCGTTGAAAATGTCGTTCCCATAGCAACGATTAAAACATTCCCTAACCAGAAACCGTGGATTGATGGCAGCATTCGCGTGAAACTGAAAGCGCGAACCACTGCTTTTAATCAGAGCAAGGTGACTGGTAACATGACCGAATACAAACAGTGCAGCTATTCCTCCATAAGGCTATCAAACAAGCTAAGCGTCAGTATAGAGACAAAGTAGAATCTCAATTCAACGGCTCTAGACACAAGAGGTATGTGGCAGGGTCTACAGTCAATCACGGACTACAAGATGAAATCCAGCTCAGTCACGGACCAGGATGTCTTGCTCCCAGGCAGACTAAATAACTTTTTTGCCCGCTTTGAGGACAATACAGTGCCACTGACACGGCCTGCAACGGAAACATGCGGTCTCTCCTTCACTGCAGCCCGAGGTGAGTAAAACATTTAAAAGTGTTAACCCTCGCAAGGCTGCAGGCCCAGACGGCATCCCCAGCCGCGCCCTCAGAGCATGCGCAGACCAGCTGGCTGGTGTGTTTACGGACATATTCAATCAATCCCTATGCCAGTCTGCTGTTCCCACATGCTTCAAGAGGGCCACCATTGTTCCTGTTCCCAAGAAAGCTAAGGTAACTGAGCTAAACGACTACCGCCCCGTAGCACTCACTTCCGTCATCATGAAGTGCTTTGAGAGACTAGTCAAGGAACATATCACCTCCACCCTACCTGACACCCTAGACCCACTCCAATTTGCTTACCACCCAAATAGGTCCACAGACAACGCAATCTCAACCACACTGCACACTGCCCTTACCCATCTGGACAAGAGGAATACCTATGTGAGAATGCTGTTCATCGACTACAGCTCGGCATTTAACACCATAGTACCCTCCAAGCTCGTCATCAAGCTCGAGACCCTGGGTCTCGACCCCGCCCTGTGCAACTGGGTACTGGACTTCCTGACGGGCCGCCCCCAGGTGGTGAGGGTAGGCAACAACATCTCCACCCCGCTGATCCTCAACACTGGGGCCCCACAAGGGTGCGTTCTGAGCCCTTCTCCCCTGTACTCCCTGTTCACCCACGACTGCGCGGCAACG
>NW_027012246.1:5000-20188 GCF_036934945.1 Oncorhynchus masou masou
CCAGGAAGGTGAACACATAATCATGAAAACATTATATACAAAACAGACAATGTACATTCATTAAAAAGTAGTCAGGACATTACACAGAGAAGTTATTGCACATATTGCTTTTGGACCAGATAATATCTGAGTAGTAAACACATCACATACGTAGTAAAACTAAATATTGCACAGAGCCCAGAGTGTGTTTTCGTGAGCCTTCTGTAGCATTAAAACAGTCACTGTGTTCTGTTAGCTAAAATCAGTGTGAACACGTCTGATTGGACTTGATCCATGTTTTTGTCTGGATGAGAAGGCTAAGGAGGCGGAAATCGGGATTTGTCCAAATCAGTAGTAGGTGTTTGAATCCCTGGTGTTGTCTGACTGAAATTCATCTCTCTTGGACAGATCTACGGTAACATAACTGTTCCCTGGAATCTGTCGGGAATGGGGTGGGTGGGATACTGAGCAGCAGTAGTTCTTCATGTTCGGGTTTTTTGTTACTGGTTATTTGGACCAAACATGATTTGGCAGGTGTTAGCGTCTTTTGACTTTCGGAAGGGCAGGGGGCATTAGGACCGTAACTTGCAATAAGAGAGTGGGTGGAGCTTGTCGTTCCAGTGCCGCTCCTTGTTCTAGCGTCTCTTAATCCCCTTCTCTTAACACGTACGGACCCAGAACTTAATCAAGCAGCTGACCAATTACGTGAGACTTTAGTTCTGGGTTAACCAAGATTAGTCTAACAAGCATATAGATACTGTACCACGTGCCATTTACGTGTATAATTTGTATACGCTTCACTGCTCACCATAATAGGGGTGTCGTGACTGACTGTTTCCCACTCCTAAGTAGCTCGCTCCATTTTGGCCGACACCCCGAAACCTCAAACATTCTGGTTCACTACCAACCCACTGCTCCCACCACCACCAGTCACACAATAGCAGCTCAAATAACAAGCGGTGTGGTTTGTATGGCAAGATAATTGACTGTTGGAAGAAAAACTAAAAGGAGACATCTGGTTGTCATTAGCCTTAAAGATACTAAAATGTCCTGCATTCAGCAAGCAAGGCATTACATGTGACAAGCTGACATCAAATACATTGTATTCGGAGTGGGTGGTGGTGGTAACCGAACAGAGAGGCTGCCCTGAGAGGGGGCTTCATGAAAATAAGCAGGGTCAACTGTAGACAGTGTAATGAGAATTTGCTCCATTTGGTGGTTTCCCGCAGCAAATATCCCATCTGTTTTCTGTTGGAGAGAGAGTCAACAGTTTAGAAGTGCAGGGGTGAGGCAGGGAATCAGCAGACCATACTGACATCTCATGGCTGCAGCTGAGATCACAGGCATTAAGGGTGTGTGTGTGTGAGAGTGTGTGTGTGAGAGTGTGTGTGAGAGAGAGAGTGTGAGTGTGAGTGTGAGTGTGTGTGAGAGTGTGAGAGTGTGAGTGAGTCAGACAGACAGACAGACAGACAGACAGACAGACAGACTTCTTTATTTATTTTATATTTTACCCCTTTTTCTCCCCAATTTCGTGGTATCCAATCGTTGTAGTAGCTACTATCTTGTCTCATCACTACAACTCCCGTACGGGCTTGGGAGAGACAAAGGTTGAAAGTCATGCGTCCTCCGATACACAACCCAACCAGCCGTACTGCTTCTTAACACAGCGTGCATCCAACCCAGAAGCCAGCTGCACCAATGTGTCGGAGGGTACACCGTGCACCTGGCAACCTTGGTTAGCGCGCACTGCGCCCAGCAACAGGAGTCCCTGGTGCGCGATGAGACAAGGACATCCCTACCAACCAAGCCCTCCCCAACCCGGACGACGCTAGGCCAATTGTGCGTCGCCCCACGGATCTCCCGGTTACGACAGAGCCTGGGCGCGAACCCAGGGACACTGATGGCACAGCTGGCGCTGCAGTACAGCGCCCTTAACCACTGCGTCCAAACACACCATGACAGTTGTGAAGAGGACACGACAAAGCCTATCCCCCCTCAGGAAACTAAAAAGATTTGGCATGGGTCCTGAGATCCTCAAAAGGTTCTGCCGCTGCAACATCGAGAGCATCCTAACCGGTTTCATCACTGCCTGGTATTGCAACTGCTCGGCCTCCGACTGCATGGCACTACAGAGGGTAGTGTGTACGGCCCAGTACATCACTGGGGATAAGCTGCCTGCCATCCAGGACCTCTATACCAGGCGGTGTCAGAGGAAGGCACTACAGAGGGTAGTGTGTACGGCCCAGTACATCACTGGGGATAAGCTGCCTGCCATCCAGGACCTCTACACCAGGCGGTGTCAGAGGAAGGCCCTACAGAGGGTAGTGTGTACGGCCCAGTACATCACTGGGGATAAGCTGCCTGCCATCCAGGACCTCTACACCAGGCGGTGTCAGAGGAAGGCCCTATAGAGGGTAGTGTGTACGGCCCAGTACATCACTGGGGATAAGCTGCCTGCCATCCAGGACCTCTACACCAGGCGGTGTCAGAGGAAGGCCCTACAGAGGGTAGTGTGTACGGCCCAGTACATCACTGGGGATAAGCTGCCTGCCATCCAGGACCTCTACACCAGGCGGTGTCAGAGGAAGGCCCTACAGAGGGTAGTGTGTACGGCCCAGTACATCACTGGGGATAAGCTGCCTGCCATCCAGGACCTCTACACCAGGCGGTGTCAGAGGAAGGCCCTACAGAGGGTAGTGTGTACGGCCCAGTACATCACTGGGGATAAGCTGCCTGCCATCCAGGACCTCTACACCAGGCGGTGTCAGAGGAAGGCCCTACAGAGGGTGGTGTACGGCCCAGTACATCACTGGGGATAAGCTGCCTGCCATCCAGGACCTCTACACCAGGCGGTGTCAGAGGAAGGCCCTATAGCGGCCCAGTACATCACTGGGGATAAGCTGCCTGCCATCCAGGACCTCTACACCAGGCGGTGTCAGAGGAAGGCCCTACAGAGGGTAGTGCGTACGGCCCAGTACATCACTGGGGATAAGCTGCCTGCCATCCAGGACCTCTACACCAGGCGGTGTCAGAGGAAGGCCCTATAGAGGGTAGTGTGGGCCCAGTACATCACTGGGGATAAGCTGCCTGCCATCCAGGACCTCTACACCAGGCGGTGTCAGAGGAAGGCCCTACAGAGGGTAGTGTGTACGGCCCAGTACATCACTGGGGATAAGCTGCCTGCCATCCAGGACCTCTACACCAGGCGGTGTCAGAGGAAGGCCCTACAGAGGGTAGTGCGTACGGCCCAGTACATCACTGGGGATAAGCTGCCTGCCATCCAGGACCTCTACACCAGGCGGTGTCAGAGGAAGGCACTACAGAGGGTAGTGTGTACAGCCCAGTACATCACTGGGGATAAGCTGCCTGCCATCCAGGACCTCTACACCAGGCGGTGTCAGAGGAAGGCCCTACAGAGGGTAGTGTGTACGGCCCAGTACATCAATGGGGATAAGCTGCCTGCCATCTAGGACCTCTACACCAGGCGGTGTCAGAGGAAGGCACTACAGAGGGTAGTGTGTACAGCCCAGTACATCACTGGGGATAAGCTGCCTGCCATCCAGGACCTCTACACCAGGCGGTGTCAGAGGAAGGCCCTAAAAATTGTCACAAAGACCCTAGCCACCCCAGCCATAGACTGTTCTCTCTAGTACCGCATGGCAAGCGGTATCGGAGTGCCAAGTCTAGGACAAAAAGGCTTCTCAACAGTTTTTACCCCCAAGCCATAAGACTCCTGAACAGGTCATCAAATGGCTACCCGGACTATTTGCATTGTGTGCCTCCCCCCTCGGGCTCTCCAGAGGGTGGTGCGGTCTGCCCAACGCATCACCTGTCCTCCAGGACACCTACAGCACCCGATGTCACAGGAAGGCCAAAAAGATCATCAAGGACATCAACCACCTGAGGTCATCAAATGGCTACCCGGACTATCTGCATTGTGTGCCTCCCCCCTCGGGCTCTCCAGAGGGTGGTGCGGTCTGCCCAACCATCACCTGTCCTCCAGGACACCTACAGCACCCGATGTCACAGGAAGGCCAAAAAGATCATCAAGGACATCAACCACCTGAGGTCATCAAATGGCTACCCGGACTATCTGCATTGTGTGCCTCCCCCCTCGGGCTCTCCAGAGGGTGGTGCGGTCTGCCCAACGCATCACCTGTCCTCCAGGACACCTACAGCACCCGATGTCACAGGAAGGCCAAAAAGATCATCAAGGACATCAACCACCTGAGGTCATCAAATGGCTACCCGGACTATCTGCATTGTGTGCCTCCCCCCTCGGGCTCTCCAGAGGGTGGTGCGGTCTGCCCAACGCATCACCTGTCCTCCAGGACACCTACAGCACCCATGTCACAGGAAGGCCAAAAAGATCATCAAGGACATCAACCACCTGAGGTCATCAAACTACCCGGACTATCTGCATTGTGTGCCTCCCCCTCGGGCTCTCCAGAGGGTGGTGTGTCTGCCCAACGCATCACCTGTCCTCCAGGACACCTACAGCACCCGATGTCACAGGAAGGCCAAAAAGATCATCAAGGACATCAACCACCTGAGCCACTGCCTGTCCACCCCACTATCATCCAGAAGGCGAGGTCAGTACAGGTGCATCAAAGCTGGGACCGAGAGACTGAAAAACAGCTTCTATCTCAAGGCCATCAGACTGTTAAATAGCCATCACTAGCAGGCCACGCAACACTGCACCTTAGAGGATGCTGCCCTATATACATACACTTGGAATCACTGGCCACTTTAATAATGTTTACATACTGCTTTACTCATCTCATTTATATTGTACTCTATTCTACTGTATTTTAGTCAATGCTTTCTCCAACATTGCTCAATCTAATATTTACATATTTCTTAATTCCATTCTTTGACTTTTAGATTTGTGTGTATTGTTGTGAATTGCTAGATACTACTGCACTGTTGGAGTTGGCAACGCAAGCATTTCGCTACACCTGCAATAACATCTGCTAAATGTGTATGTGACCAATAACATGTAATTTGATTTAGTTAAATAGTTAACCAATAGCTACCCAGAATATATGTTTAGTTAAATAGTTAACCAATAGCTACCCAGAATATCTGTTTAGTTAAATAGTTAACCAATAGCTACCCAGAATATCTGTTTAGTTCAATAGTTAACCAATAGCTACCCAGAATATCTGTTTAGTTCAATAGTTAACCAATAGCTACCCAGAATATCTGTTTAGTTAAATAGTTAACCAATAGCTACCAGAATATCTGTTTTTGCAATACACTCTAACCAATAGCTACACAGAATATCTGTTACTGTGTATTTTTATCCAATAGCTACCCAGAATATCTGCTTTACCTATTTTAAATATCTTTTGAATCAACACATGATGCTGTTACTGTGTATTTTCTATCCTGCTGCCTAGTCACTATACCTTTACCTATATTTAAATATCTTTTGACTCAACACACGATGCTGTTACTGTGTATTATCTATCCTGCTGCCTAGTCACTATACCTTTACCTATATTTAAATATATTTTGACTCAACACACGATGCTGTTACTGTGTATTATCCATCCTGCTGCCTAGTCACTAGACCTTTACCTATATTTAAATATATTTTGAATCAACACATGATGCTGTTACTGTTGATTATCTATCCTGCTGCCTAGTCAATTACCTCGTACCCCAGCACATCGACTCGGCAACACATGTATATCGCCAAGCGATCTTTACTTTGTTTATTTATTCCTTGTTTGATTATTATTTTATTTATTAAAATGTCTACTCTTTCTTTCTCTATACACACACACACACACACACACACACACACACACACACACACACACTGCATTCAGAAAGTATTCAGACCCCTTGACTTTTTCCACATTTTGTTACTTTACAGCCTTATTCTAAAATGGATTCAAATTGTAGTTTCCCCCCCATCAATTTACACACAATACCCCATAATGACAAAACCAAAACGTGTTTTATACATTTATGCAAATGTATCAAGAAAAAAACTGAAATAGCACATTTACATAATTATTCAGAACCTTTACTCAGTACTTTGTTAAAAGCATCTTTGGCAGCGACTACAGCCTCAAGTCTTCTTGGGTATGACGCTTCAAGCTAGGCACACTTGTATTGGGGAGTTTCTCCCATTCTTCTCTGCAGATCCTCTCAAGCTCTGTGCGGTTGGAAGGAGAGTGTCGCTGCACAGCTGTTTGATCGGGTTCAAGTTGTCCCAAAGCCACTTCTGCGTTGTTTTGGCTGTTGAGCTCAGGTGCACCCTGCACAGCTATTTCCAGGTGCACCCTGCACAGCTATTTCCAGGTGCACCCTGCACAGCTATTTCCAGGTGCACCCTGCACAGCTATTTCCAGGTGCACCCTGCACAGCTATTTCCAGGTGCACCCTGCACAGATATTTCCAGGTGCACCCTGCACAGATATTTCCAGGTTTATCCTGCACAGCTATTTCCAGGTTCACCCTGCACAGCTATTTCCAGGTGCAGAGATGTTTGATCGGGTTCAAGTTGCCCCAAGGAGGCCTGTGGGGATTAGGAGAATAAGAACAGCCTCTATATATATATATGGTCCAAATGAGAAAGTCCCAGGTCCATTTCAGAACGGGTCCAACTTTTTGGACTGGTGAAGACTTCTGATGCAAATCTGCCGTCCTCACCCTCTTTCCCTCTCAGGCACAGAGAGCGTACAGCGGACACTGCGACAGCATGGGTTCACCCACATCATCGCAAACTGGCCTTCTCACAGCCTCTTCCTCCAGGCACTGGGTACAGCGAGACATGCTAACAGCGAGACATATATTCAGCGAGACACTGCGTACAGCATGGGTCTCACTCCACATCATCGCCTCCAAGCTGGCCTTCCTCACCCTCTTTCCCTCTCAGGCACAGAGAGCGTACAGCGAGACACTGCATTCAGCGAGACGCTGCGTACAGCATGGGTCTCACTCCACATCACCGCCTCCAAGCTGGCCTTCCTCACCCTCTTTCCCTCTCAGGCACAGAGAGTGTACAGCGAGATGCTGCGTACAGCGAGACGCTGCGTACAGCGAGACGCTGCGTACAGCGAGACGCTGCGTACAGCGAGACGCTGCGTACAGCGAGACGCTGCGTACAGCGAGACGCTGCGTACAGCGAGACGCTGGGTACAGCGAGACGCTGCGTACAGCGAGACGCTGCGTTCAGCGAGACGCTGGGTACAGCGAGACGCTGCGTTCAGCGAGACGCTGCGTACAGCATGGGTCTCACTCCACATCACCGCCCCCAAGCTGGCCTGCCTCCCTTCCCATTCAGAATGATGGAAGCACAAATGAAAACAGAAAGAAAAAGAGCTTTCCCCAACGTCACCCAGGCGAATGAACTAAAATATCCAATCTTGCTGTTAACTTGGGGAGAAACAACCATGTACAAAGGATACGCGCTTTTTCAAATGACTTGTGAACATTTTTGAAGTTTGATGGCTTTACAATTTCAGAGATGCAATGGAAAGACATAGTAATGTTATGCATTGTAATGGTTGAGCTACTTCCACGTCTGAATGTGGAACAGTCCCAGCTTTGTCCTTGTGTGAGTTTTTCCCTCAGAGCTGGAGGACAGGTGTTGTGAAGGGGTGTGACTAAAGATTTGTTTGACTAGTGACCCATGGCCAGATTATTCGGCGGGATGTAAAAGCCTTTATTAATGTAGGTTTAAATAGGGTCAACACACACAGAGACGTTGTGTTTGTGTGTCTCAGAGGGAAGTTAGCCAACACCTTCAGCTAGATCAACAGTCGACGGCACTAGTAAAACAGAGCAAGTCTCATGTGTAGGACGTTACAGCTTTGGCACACAAGCCACAGCATTTATCTCCCTCCTTAACCCTCCAGCATTGAAAAGGATGATTGCAGGGGTCAAATAGTGGTGGGCTTTCACAGGTCACACAGAGCCTCGTCTCACACCCATGCACACACACAGACAAATATATACACAGACAGAGACACACAGCAGGGTCACTGTGACAACAAGCCTCTGTGCTTGTGTGTGTGTGAGAGAGAGTTTGTGAGTGTGAGAGAGTGAGTGAGAGAGATGTGACAATGTTCAGTTCACACAGAAACGTGTTCCACTAAAGTTGGTGTGTCTTCCTGTTTTCCCTCTGGGGTCTCACCTATTCCAGCTCTGGATTGATCTGGTAGAGACAGTGGCAGTAAGTGGAGCCAACGTCCACACTGAACTCATGGTTAAGGATGTTTAGGCCCATGTGTTTTACCATGATAACAGCCTGTGAGAGACACAGACACACACACATTCTTAATCATGCATGCAGTCACTCAAAACGCTCCTATCCAACACACAGCAGTCAGTTCTGAATGTGGCATGAGCCAAAAGCCTCAACCGCATTGGAGGGATGCTAAGCTGGATTTAGTGTGTTCTTTACCTACTGCATTAAATAAGCAAATCCTGACACATTCCCCCACTCCAACCTCACATTGTGTTTTTATGTGACAGCTTTTTTTGGAAAATAACAATATTTGCAATTATCAGACACTTTTATCCAAAGTGACTTAGAGTCAAGCGTGAATACATTTTAGGTACGGTTGGTCCCAGGAATTGAACCCACTTTACTGGCGTTGCAAGCACTATGCTCTAATAACTGAGCTACAGAGGACCACAAGGGACTTAGAACACATCCCGGCCATGGGAATGTTTCTGAACACCCAAATCTAGAAGTTAATGAAGATCTTTCTGGAGGTCTACTGCGCTTCCCTGTTGAACCCACCAGGAAAACAAGACACATCAGCCATCTCATTCTGGTTGATATCTAATTGAGTCGTCAACCAATGTGAATTCATTAATAATGTTTTGCAATTTTCAAACCAGCCTGCTACATTGATGCAGCGTCATCACGACATTGATAAAATACGTTGAATAACGTTGAAACTGCAACGAGTCAAGCAGCGAGGGAACAGGCCTAAAAAGAGAGATGAGGACCGTCATCACTTGGCCCTGGAAGGAACCCTGGGTTCTGACAGTTTAATGCAACCTGAAAATGAGGAAACGGGAAACGAGGCGACCCAACACAGCGTCAAACCCCATTGTATGCAGTGGCCACACACCGACGGCTGTACAAACACACTGTGTTGAATCAGGGGGGAGGTGGGGAGGAGGGATAGACTGAGGGAAGTAGGTCATCTTGTATTTTACAGGACAGTGGTGTCTCAGTGTGTTAGAAAAAGGGTTAAGAAAGTAAACAGAGTTGGTTGTGACCCTCCAGTTGTCTGTCATCGTAGGCGAACACACAAACAGACCCGTTTTTAGAAACGTTAACACTCAGGTGTAGAACACACAGACACACTCACCCTGTCTCACTCACACACACACACTATCTACATGCAAAACACTAAAACAGCAATAAAGGGATGGAAATTCCCAGGGACCTCACGATATGATATCACAATACTTAGATGCGGATGAGATATGCATTGCGATTCTCATGATTCTATAGGTGTTGCAATTCCAAAACGTATTGCTCAGTATAGGTCTCCTGTAGGTAGCATAGTGGTTAAGAGCATTGGGCCAGTAACCGAAAGGTTGCCGTTTCTAATCCTCGAGCCGACTACGTGAAAAATCTGTCGATGTGCCATTGAGCAAAGCACTTAACCATAATTGCTCCTGTAAGTTGCTCTGAATAAGCACCAGGTAAATTACTAAAATGTTTATTTTTTAAATTCCACAAATAAGAAAATTTGTTTTGATCAGTCAAGGAAATAAGTGTGTTGGAAACATGTTGGCTCACTATTTAAAAAGAAGATGGAGAACAAGCTATAGGATGAAAAATACCAGAGTTTTGGCGCCGGTACAGCTGTCTGGCGCTTGCTAAAGCTACCGAGCACCAACAAAAAAACAAGATACTTGGAGTTAAGGTATCAATATAATATAGTCCAAAATAATATTGTGACATGGAACTGTACAGATGTTTTCCCCCATCACTAATTGATATGTGGAATCCGTAATATATGATAGAGTAGTTATCAACCGACCCACCTAGTCAGAACGTGCAATAGTGACCTGTGAAGTGTAACTGTGTGTTACACAAGAGAATTCACAGGAATCATGGAGATCATAAGGAAGTGCCTACAGGATTGGCTGTTGATGCCTAGCATTAGGACCTGGCATGCTGTCGGCCTGCAAGTGAACATTGACCTTGAGGGCCATCGGCTATAGCAGGGTCGTATTCATTAGGCACCAAACGGAAGAAAAGACTGAAACAGGGAGGAACTACCTGAACTTGTCCAATAAGAAACACTACATTTTCCATTGCAGCAAAACGTTTTGCGACGGTGCGCCCCAAATGAATACGGACCAATATTACCTAACGTTTTCCCCATATGGACTCTGTTTACATGACATGGCACTTGCTCTTTGCAACTGAAATATGTCCCAAGGCAAGTATGGCCTTAGATATAGCTGCCCTTCCATTAGTCACCTGCCGTTTACGACGACTATCGAGCGAGTCTCTTTTATCCATATAGATTATCTCATATTTTATAAGGTCTGTAAAATTCTGTGCTGTGAAACAACACTGATTAGACTTTATGATCCAGCTGTGTGTATTGTAATGCATGTATAGGGTATTCCAGTGTCAAACACAAGTGTCAATAACCAATGACTCATGGTGCTTTGTAAGAGACACACTCAAAAAATGCTTATTAATGGTTTCATAATGCGCTACCACAACAATACTAGTGAGAACTACAAAGGGATGCAGTTGGTTTTGCAGGTGTATGATTCATCTATGGGCGTAGCGTTGTAGAAAGGGTTTTCAGACAGGTTAAGGGCATTCAGTGTGTAGTTGAGCATTGTTAGGGAAGTTTACACAGCGTCGACAAGGAGGGAGAGACCGAGGGAACAAAAGAAGGACACAGAGAGAGAGAGAGACAGAGAGAGAAGTCAATTTGTTAGAGAGTAGCCATTATTTACTGAAGACAATGGAGGAAGGAGAAATAGAGTGTTGCTAAGGGGACAAGTCACACTAAAGAACACACGCAGTGACATACACAATTATGCAGTTCCAACAATGATGATCTCTCCCAGAGTGGTCATCAGTCAAACAACGTTTGACATTAATTAAGTAAATAACAACGGAAACAAACCTCATGGCATTTGACTGTACCTTTAGACTGTAAAACAGGTGTAGACAGCAGTATCGTGTGGGTCATTGATTTTACACTGAAATTGAAATAGAGTTGACCTACTTGTACTTTGTGACATGATGCTGCTCTGTTAGTGAAAGGCTCAGGTATTCTTTGGCTGCTTCAAACCGTCCACCCACCCACACCCACCCACACACCCACACTCCAAGTCCTAATTGAATGAAAATGTATAGGACACACAAACACAAGACACACAGTCACAAGCAGTAAAAAGTAGGAATAATCACATTAGCAGTGAGAACCAACAAGACCAGTCACATTAGCAGTAGTAGCTACCAGGGCCATGAGAACCAACAAGACCAGGCACATTAGCAGTAGTAGCTAGCAGGGCCATGAGAACCAACAAGACCAGGCACATTAGCAGTAGTTGCTAGCAGGGCCATGAGAACCAGCAAGACCAGGCACATTAGCAGTAGTAGCTACCAGGGCCATGAGAACCAACAAGACCAGTCACATTAGCAGTAGTAGCTAGCAGGGCCATGAGAACCAACAAGACCAGGCACATTAGCAGTAGTTGCTAGCAGGGCCATGAGAACCAACAAGACCAGGCACATTAGCAGTAGTAGCTAGCAGGGCCATGAGAACCAACAAGACCAGTCACATTAGCAGTAGTAGCTAGCAGGGCCATGAGAACCAACAAGACCAGACACATTAGCAGTAGTAGCTAGCAGGGCCATGAGAACCAACAAGACCAGGCACATTAGCAGTAGTAGCTAGCAGGGCCATGAGAACCAACAAGACCAGTCACATTAGCAGTAGTTGCTAGCAGGGCCATGAGAACCAACAAGACCAGTCAGATTAACAGCAGTAGCTAGCAGGGTCATGAGAACCAACAAGACCAGTCAGATTAGCAGTAGTAGCTAGCAGGGTCATGAGAACGAGACGTCAGATTAACAGCAGTAGCTAGCAGGGTCATGAGAACGAGACCAGTCAGATTAACAGCAGTAGCTAGCAGGGTCATGAGAACGAGACCAGTCAGATTAACAGTAGTAGCTAGCATGGTCATGAGAACGAGACCAGTCAGATTAGCAGTAGTAGCTAGCAGGGTCATGAGAACAAGACCAGTCAGATTAACAGTAGTAGCTAGCATGGTCATGAGAATGAGACCAGTCAGATTAACAGCAGTAGCTAGCAGGGTCATGAGAACGAGACCAGTCAGATTAACAGCAGTAGCTAGCAGGGTCATGAGAACGAGACCAGTCAGATTAACAGCAGTAGCTAGCAGGGTCATGAGAACGAGACCAGTCAGATTAACAGCAGTAGCTAGCAGGGTCATGAGAACAAGACCAGTCAGATTAGCAGTAGTAGCTAGCAGGGTCATGAGAACAAGACCAGTCAGATTAACAGTAGTAGCTAGCATGGTCATGAGAATGAGACCAGTCAGATTAACAGCAGTAGCTAGCAGGGTCATGAGAATGAGACCAGTCAGATTAACAGCAGTAGCTAGCAGGGTCATGAGAACGAGACCAGTCAGATTAACAGCAGTAGCTAGCAGGGTCATGAGAACGAGACCAGTCAGATTAACAGCAGTAGCTAGCAGGGTCATGAGAACAGAGACCAGTCAGATTAACAGCAGTAGCTAGCAGGGTCATGAGAACGAGACCAGTCAGATTAACAGTAGTAGCTAGCAGGGTCATGAAACGAGACCAGTCAGATTAACAGTAGTAGCTAGCAGGGTCATGAGAACGAGACCAGTCAGATTAACAGTAGTAGCTAGCAGGGTCATGAGAATGAGACCAGTCAGATTAACAGTAGTAGCTAGCAGGGTCATGAGAACGAGACCAGTCAGATTAAACAGTAGCTAGCAGGGTCATGAGAACGAGACTAGTGGAGATTAGCAGTAGTAGCTAGCAGGGTCATGAGAACAAGACCAGTCAGATTAGCAGTAGCTAGTGGGTCAGTAGCTCAGCCAGGGTCATGAGAACGAGAGACCAGTCAGATTAACAGCAGTAGCTAGCAGGGTCATGAGAACGAGACCAGTCAGATTAACAGCAGTAGCTAGCATGGTCAGCGAGAACGAGACCAGTCAGATTAACAGCAGTAGCTAGCATGGTCATGCAGCGAGACCAGTCAGATTAACAGCAGTAGCTAGCAGGGTCATGAGAACGAGACCAGTCAGATTAGCAGTAGTAGCTAGCAGGGTCATGAGAACAAGACCAGTCAGATTAACAGTAGTAGCTAGCAGGGTCATGAGAAGAGACCAGTCAGATTAACAGCAGTAGCTAGCAGGGTCATGAGAACGAGACCAGTCAGATTAACAGCAGTAGCTAGCATGGTCATGAGAGCAGACCAGTCAGATTAACAGCAGTAGCTAGCATGGTCATGAGAGCGAGACCAGTCAGATTAACAGCAGTAGCTAGCAGGGTCATGAGCGAGACCAGTCAGATTAGCACCCAGTAGCTAGCAGGGTCATGAGAAGCGAGACCAGTCCAGATTAACAGCAGTAGCTAGCAGGGTCATGAGAACGAGACCAGTCAGATTAGCAGCAGTAGCTAGCAGGGTCATGAAGAAACGAGACCAGTCAGATTAACAGCAGTAGCTAGCAGGGTCATTAACAGAGTAGCGAGGATGAAGCAGGGCCAGTCAGATTAACAGTAGTAGCTAGCAGGGTCATGAGCGAGACCAGTCAGATTAACAGCAGTAGCTGAGGTCATTGAGCGAGACCAGTCAGATTAACAGTAGTAGCTAGCAGGATCATGAAGGAAGCAGACCAGTCAGATTAACAGTAGTAGCTAGCAGGGTCATGAGCGAGACCAGTCAGATTAACAGTAGTAGCTAGCAGGGTCCATGAGAAAGAGACCAGTCAGATTAACAGTAGTAGCTAGCAGGGTCATGAGAGCGAGACCAGTCAGATTAACAGTAGTAGCTAGCAGGGTCTAAAGGAAGCGAGACCAGTCAGATTAACAGCAGTAGCTAGCAGGTTCATGAGAAGCGAGACCAGTCAGATTAACAGCAGTAGCTAGCAGGTTCATGAGAGCAGAGACCAGTCAGATTAACAACAGTAGCAGGGTCATGAGAGCAGAGACCAGTCAGATTAACAGTAGTAGCTAGCAGAGGTCATGAAGCAGGGCCAGTCAGATTAACAGTAGTAGCTAGCAGGTAGCCGTGTGACTTGCCTGGTGTGTACCTTGTACTACTCAAGAATTGTTCTGTATCTATATTTAGACCACACGGCCACATAAAGGAAAGGCCCGGCATAAAAGGGAACAAACAGCACAAATAGGTAGCTAATCTCTCAGACGTTCTACTCCAGAGCCCCAGGACATGAAAAGGTGACCAATTCAATGCAATGTCTCCACAAAATACAACGTACACACAGTGGATAAGAGGGGGTATTTAAGCTTCCATTAGTGAATGTTTGAGTAAAAGGAGTCATTTAGAAAAGCTAGGCCATGTGATATTTGCTCAAATAGTAAGTAAAAGGCTGCCTGGTTAAACAGGCAGCGGGGGAAGGTCAATATTTTCACAGGCAGGCCGGGAGACACAGGACCGCTGGAAGTGAGAGACAACTGACAGCTGTTTCCCGCCCGGGCTGCCACTCGCTGTTCAAACTGGGCAGGAGAGGACGTTGGACTGGACAACGGTCAGACCAGACATGTCAGCATGGCCCTCTCAAATAAAGGGGGGGGGAGGGGAGACGAAAACCACCAGCACTATAGAAAGTCATGTATATAAACCACCAGACACTATAGAAAGTCATGTATATAAACCACCGGACACTATAGAAAGTCATGTATATAAACCACCGGACACTATAGAAAGTCATGTATATAAACCACCGGACACTATAGAAAGTCATGTATATAAACCACCGGACACTATAGAAAGTCATGTATATAAACCACCGGACACTATAGAAAGTCATGTATATAAATCACCAGACACTATAGAAAGTCATGTATATAAACCACCAGACACTATAGAAAGTCATGTATATAAACCACTGGACACTATAGAAAGTCATGTATATAAACCACTGGACACTATAGAAAGTCATGTATATAAACCACA
>NW_027012247.1:0-20184 GCF_036934945.1 Oncorhynchus masou masou
CCTGCTATAGCCGCCTCATCTCCCCCTGCTATAGCCACCTCTCAACTCCCCCTGCTACAGCCACCTCTCATCTCCCCTGCTACAGCCACCTCTCATCTCCCCTGCTATAGCCACCTCTCATCTCCCCCTGCTATAGCCACCTCTCATCTCCCTGCTATAGCCACCTCTCATCTCCTCTGCTATAGCCACCTCATCTCCCCTGCTACAGCCACCTCTCATCTCCCTGCTACAGCCACCTCCCTCATCTCCCCTGCTACAGCCACCTCTCATCTCCCCCTGCTATAGCCACCTCTCATCTCCCCCTGCTATAGCCAGCCTCCTCATCTCCCTGCTACAGCCACCTCTCATCTCCCTGCTATAGCCACCTCTCATCTCCCCCTGCTATAGCCACCTCTCATCTCCCCCTGCTATAGCCACCTCTCATCTCCCCTGCTATAGCCACCTCATCTCCCTGCTATAGCCACCTCCTCATCTCCCTGCTATAACCACCTCTCATCTCCCCCTGCTATAGCCGCCTCATCTCCCCCTGCTATAGCCACCTCTCATCTCCCTGCTACAGCCACCTCTCATCTCCCCCTGCTATAGCCACCTCTCATCTCCCCCTGCTATAGCCACCTCTCATCCCCCTGCTATAGCCACCTCTCATCCCCCTGCTATAGCCACCTCTCATCTCCCCTGCTACAGCCACCTCTCATCTCCCTGCTATAGCCACCTATCATCCCCCCTGCTATAAGCCACCTCTCATCTCCCCTGCTACAGCCACCTCTCATCTCCCCTGCTATAGCCACCTCTCATCTCCCCCTGCTACAGCCACCTCTCATCTCCCCTGCTATAGCCACCTCTCCACCCCCTGCTATAGCCACCTCTCATCTCCCCTGCTATAGCCACCTCTCATCTCCCTGCTATAGCCACTCTCATCCCCTGCTATAAGCCACCTCTCATCTCCCCCTGCTATAGCCACCTCTCATCTCCCCTGCTATAGCCACCTCCTCATCTCCCTGCTATAGCCACCTCTCATCTCCCTGCTATAGCCACCTCTCCACCCCCCTGCTACAGCCACCTCTCATCTCCCCTGCTATAAGCCACCTCTCATCTCCCCCTGCTATAAGCCACCTCTCATCTCCCCCTGCTATAACCACCTCTCATCCCCCTGCTATAGCCACCCTCATCTCCCCCTGCTATAGCCACCTCTCCACCCCCTGCTACAGCCACCTCTCATCCCCCCCTGCTATAGCCACCTCTCATCTCCCCCTGCTATAGCCACCTCTCATCTCCCCCTGCTATAGCCACCTCTCATCCCCCTGCTATAAGCCACCTCTCATCTCCCCCTGCTATAAGCCACCTCTCATCTCCCCCTGCTATAGCCACCTCTCCACCCCCTGCTACAGCCACCTCTCATCTCCCTGCTATAGCCACCTCTCATCTCCCCTGCTATAGCCACCTCTCATCTCCCCCTGCTATAGCCACCTCTCCACCCCCTGCTACAGCCACCTCTCATCTCCCTGCTATAGCCACCTCTCATCTCCCCTGCTATAGCCACCTCTCATCTCCCCCTGCTATAGCCACCTCTCCACCCCCTGCTACAGCCACCTCTCATCTCCCCCTGCTATAACCACCTCTCATCTCCCCCTGCTATAGCCACCTCTCATCTCCCCCTGCTATAACCACCTCTCATCTCCCCTGCTATAACCACCTCTCATCTCCCCCTGCTACAGCCACCTCTCATCTCCCTGCTATAGCCACCCTCATCTCCCCCTGCTATAGCCACCTCTCATCTCCCCCTGCTATAGCCACCTCTCATCTCCCCCTGCTATAGCCACCTCTCATCTCCCCCTGCTATAGCCACCTCTCCACCCCTGCTATAGTCCGCCTCTCATCTCCCCTGCTACAGCCGCCTCTCATCTCCCCCTGCTATAGCCACCTCTCATCTCCCCTGCTATAGCCGCCTCTCATCTCCCCCTGCTATAGCCGCCTCTCATCTCCCCCTGCTACAGCCGCATCTCATCCCCCTGCTATAGCCGCCTCTCATCTCCCCCTGCTATAGCCACCTCTCATCTCCCCCTGCTACAGCCACCTCTCATCTCCCCCTGCTATAGCCACCTCTCATCTCCCCCTGCTATAGCCACCTCTCATCTCCCCCTGCTATAGCCACCTCTCATCTCCCCCTGCTATAGCCACCTCTCATCTCCCCCTGCTATAGCCACCTCTCATCCCCCTGCTATAGCCACCTCTCATCTCCCCCTGCTATAGCCACCTCTCATCTCCCCCTGCTATAGCCACCTCTCATCTCCCCCTGCTATAGCCACCTCTCATCTCCCCTGCTACAGCCACCTCTCATCTCCCCCTGCTACAGCCACCTCTCATCTCCCCCTGCTACAGCCACCTCTCATCTCCCCTGCTACAGCCACCTCTCATCTCCCCCTGCTATAGCCACCTCTCATCTCCCCCTGCTATAGCCACCTCTCATCTCCCCCTGCTACAGCCACCTCTCATCTCCCCCTGCTATAGCCACCTCTCATCTCCCCCTGCTACAGCCACCTCTCATCTCCCCCTGCTATAGCCACCTCTCCCCCCCTGCTATAGCCACCTCTCATCTCCCCCTGCTATAGCCACCTCTCATCTCCCCCTGCTATAGCCACCTCTCATCTCCCCCTGCTATAGCCACCTCTCCACCCCCTGCTATAGCCACCTCTCATCTCCCTGCTATAGCCACCTCTCCACCCCCTGCTATAGCCACCTCTCATCTCCCCCTGCTATAGCCACCTCTCATCTCCCCCTGCTACAGCCACCTCTCATCCCCCTGCTATAGCCGCCTCTCATCTCCCCTGCTATAGCCGCCTCTCATCCCCCTGCTATAGCCGCCTCTCATCTCCCCCTGCTATAGCCACCTCTCATCTCCCCCTGCTATAGCCACCTCTCATCTCCCCCTGCTATAGCCACCTCTCATCTCCCCTGCTATAGCCACCTCTCATCTCCCCTGCTATAGCCACCTCTCATCTCCCCCTGCTACAGCCACCTCTCATCCCCCTGCTATGGCCGCCTCATCTCCCCCTGCTACAGCCACCTCTCATCTCCCCCTGCTATAGCCGCCTCTCATCTCCCCTGCTATAGCCGCCTCTCATCTCCCCCTGCTATAGCCGCTTCTCATCTACCCCTGCTATAGCCGCCTCTCATCTCCCCCTGCTATAGCCACCTCTCATCCCCCTGCTATGGCCACCTCTCATCTCCCCTGCTATAGCCACCTCTCATCTCCCCCTGCTATAGCCGCCTCTCATCCCCCTGCAATAGCCACCTCTCATCTCCCTGCTATAGCCGCCTCTCATCTCCCTGCTATAGCCACCTCTCATCTCCCCTGCTATAGCCGCCTCTCATCTCCCTGCTATAGCCACCTCTCATCCCCCTGCTATAGCCACCTCTCATCTCCCCCTGCTATAGCCACCTCTCATCCCCCTGCTATAGCCACCTCTCATCTCCCCTGCTATAGCCACCTCTCATCCCCTGCTATAGCCACCTCTCATCTCCCCCTGCTATAAGCCACCTCTCATCTCCCCCTGCTATAGCCACCTCTCACCCCCCTGCTATAGCCACCTCTCATCTCCCCCTGCTATAGCCACCTCTCATCCCCCTGCTATAGCCACCTCTCATCCCCCCTGCTATAGCCACCTCTCATCCCCCTGCTATAGCCACCTCTCATCTCCCCCTGCTATAGCCACCTCTCATCCCCCTGCTATAGCCACCTCTCATCTCCCCCTGCTATAGCCACCTCTCATCTCCCTGCTATAGCCACCTTTCATCCCCCCTGCTATAGCCACCTCTCATCTCCCCCTGCTATAGCCACCTCTCATCCCCCTGCTATAGCCACCTCTCATCTCCCCTGCTATAGCCACCTCTCATCCCCCTGCTATAGCCACCTCTCATCTCCCCCTGCTATAGCCACCTCTCATCTCCCCCTGCTATAGCCACCTCTCATCTCCCCCTGCTATAGCCACCTCTCATCCCCCTGCTATAGCCACCTCTCATCTCCCCCTGCTATAGCCACCTCTCATCGCCCCCTGCTATAGCCACCTCTCATCTCCCCCTGCTATAGCCACCTCTCATCCCACCTGCTATAAGCCACCTCTCATCTCCCCCTGCTATAGCCACCTCTCATCTCCCCCTGCTATAGCCACCTCTCATCCCCCCTGCTATAAGCCACCTCTCATCTCCCCCTGCTATCAGCCACCTCTCATCTCCCCCTGCTACAGCCGCCTCTCATCTCCCTGCTATAGCCACCTCTCATCTCCCTGCTATAGCCACCTCTCATCTCCCCTGCTATAGCCACCTCTCATCTCCCCTGCTATAGCCACCTCTCATCTCCCCCTGCTACAGCCACCTCTCATCTGCCCCTGCTATAGCCACCTCTCATCTCCCCTGCTATAGCCACCTCTCATCTCCCTGCTATAGCCACCTCCCATCTCCCCCTGCTACAGCCGCCTCTCATCTCCCTGCTATAGCCACCTCTCATCTCCCCTGCTATAGCCACCTCTCATCTCCCCTGCTATAGCCACCTCTCATCTCCCTGCTATAGCCACCATCCCCCGCTATAGCCACCTCTCACCCCCTGCTATAGCCACCTCTCATCCCCCGCTATAGCCACTTCTCATCCCCTGCTACAGCCACCTCTCATCCCCTGCAATAGCCACCTCTCATCTCCCCCTGCTATAGCCACCTCTCATCCCCCCTGCTATAGCCACCTCTCATCCCCCTGCTATAGCCACCTCTCAACCCCCCGCTATAAGCCACCTCTCATCCCCCTGCTATAGCCACCTCTCATCCCCCTGCTATAGCCACTCCTCAACCCCCCTGCTATAGCCACCTCTCATCCCCCCTGCTATAAGCCACCTCTCATCCCTCCCTGCAATAGCCACCTCTCAACCCCCCTGCTATAGCCACCTCTCATCCCCCTGCTATAGCCACCTCTCATCCCCCTGCTATAGCCACCTCTCAACCCCCCTGCTATAGCCACCTCTCATCCCCCTGCTATAAGCCACCTCTCATCCCTCCCTGCTATAGCCACCTCTCAACCCCCCTGCTATAGCCACCTCTCATCTCACCCTGCTATAGCCACCTCTCATCTCCCCCTGCTATAGCCACCTCTCAAACCCCCTGCTATAGCCACCTCTCATCTCCCCCTGCTATAGCCACCTCTCATCCCCCTGCTATAGCCACCTCTCATCCCCCTGCTATAGCCACCTCTCATCTCACCCTGCTATAGCCACCTCTCAAACCCCCTGCTATAGCCACCTCTCATCTCCCCCTGCTATAGCCACTTCTCATCCCCCTGCTACAGCCACCTCTCATCCCCCTGCAATAGCCACCTCTCATCTCCCCCTGCTATAGCCACCTCTCATCCTCCCTGCTATAGCCACCTCTCATCCCCCTGCTATAGCCACCTCTCAACCCCCCCGCTATAAGCCACCTCTCATCCCCCTGCTATAGCCACCTCTCATCCCCCTGCTATAGCCACTCCTCAACCCCCTGCTATAGCCACCTCTCATCTCCCCCTGCTACAGCCACCTCTCATCTCCCCTGCTACAGCCGCCTCTCATCTCCCTGCTATAGCCACCTCTCATCTCCCCCTGCTATAGCCACCTCTCATCTCCCCCTGCTACAGCCACCTCTCATCTCCCCCTGCTATAGCCACCTCTCATCTCCCACTGCAACAGCCACCTCTCATCTCCCCCTGCTATAGCCGCCTCTCATCTGCCCCTGCTACAGCCACCTCTCATCTCCCCCTGCTACAGCCACCTCTCATCTCCCCCTGCTATAGCCGCCTCTCATCTCCCCCTGCTACAGCCACCTCTCATCTCCCCCTGCTATAGCCACCTCTCATCTCCCCCTGCTACAGCCACCTCTCATCCCCCTGCTATAGCCGCCTCTCATCTCCCCCTGCTATAGCCGCCTCTCATCCCCCTGCTATAGCCGCCTCTCATCTCCCTGCTATAGCCACCTCTCATCTCCCCTGCTATAGCCGCCTCTCATCTCCCTGCTATAGCCACCTCTCATCCCCCTGCTATAGCCACCTCTCATCTCCCCCTGCTATAGCCACCTCTCATCTCCCCTGCTATAGCCACCTCTCATCCCCTTCTATAGCCGCCTCTCATCTCCCTGCTATAGCCACCTCTCATCTCCCTGCTATAGCCACCTCTCATCTCCCCCTGCTATAGCCACCTCTCATCTCCCCTGCTATAGCCACCTCTCATCCCCCTGCTATAGCCGCCTCTCATCTCCCTGCTATAGCCACCTCTCATCTCCCCATGCTATAGCCACCTCTCATCTCCCTGCTATAGCCACCTCTCATCTCCCCCTGCTATAGCCACCTCTCATCTCCCTGCTATAGCCACCTCTCATCCCCACTGCTACAGCCACCTCTCATCTCCCTGCTATAGCCACCTCTCATCTCCCTTGCTACAGCCACCTCTCATCTCCCCCTGCTACAGCCACCTCTCATCTCCCCCTGCTACAGCCACCTCTCATCTCCCCCTGCTATAGCCACCTCTCATCTCCCCCTGCTATAGCCACCTCTCCACCCTCCTGCTACAGCCACCTCTCATCTCCCCTGCTATAGCCACCTCTCATCTCCCCCTGCTATAGCCACCTCTCATCTCCCCCTGCTATAGCCACCTCTCATCTCCCCCTGCTACAGCCACCTCTCATCTCCCCCTGCTACAGCCGCCTCTCACCCCCTCCCCCTGCTATAGCCGCCTCTCATCTCCCCCTGCTATAGCCGCCTCTCATCTCCCCCTGCTATAGCCACCTCTCATCTCCCTGCTATAGCCACCTCTCATCTCCCCTGCTATAGCCGCCTCTCATCTCCCTGCTATAGCCACCTCTCATCACCCTGCTATAGCCACCTCTCATCCCCCTGCTATAGCCACCTCTCAACCCCCCGCTATAAGCCACCTCTCATCCCCCTGCTATAGCCACCTCTCATCCCCCTGCTATAGCCACTCCTCAACCCCCCTGCTATAGCCACCTCTCATCTCCCCCTGCTACAGCCACCTCTCATCTCCCCCTGCAACAGCCGCCTCTCATCTCCCTGCTATAGCCACCTCTCATCTCCCCTGCTATAGCCACCTCTCATCTCCCCCTGCTACAGCCACCTCTCATCTCCCCCTGCTACAGCCACCTCTCATCTCCCCTGCTATAGCCACCTCTCATCTCCCCCTGCTACAGCCACCTCTCATCTCCCCCTGCTATAGCCACCTCTCATCTCCCCCTGCTATAGCCACCTCTCATCTCCCCTGCTATAGCCACCTCTCATCCCCCTGCTATAGCCGCCTCTCATCTCCCTGCTATAGCCACCTCTCATCTCCCCTGCTATAGCCGCCTCTCATCTCCCTGCTATAGCCACCTCTCATCCCCCTGCTATAAGCCACCTCTCATCCCTCCCTGCTATAGCCACCTCTCAACCCCCTGCTATAGCCACCTCTCATCTCACCCTGCTATAGCCACCTCTCATCTCCCCCTGCTATAGCCACCTCTCAAACCCCCCTGCTATAGCCACCTCTCATCTCCCCCTGCTATAGCCACCTCTCATCCCCCTGCTATAGCCACCTCTCATCCCCCTGCTATAGCCACCTCTCATCTCACCCTGCTATAGCCACCTCTCAAACCCCCTGCTATAGCCACCTCTCATCTCCCCCTGCTATAGCCACTTCTCATCCCCCTGCTACAGCCACCTCTCATCCCCCTGCAATAGCCACCTCTCATCTCCCCCTGCTATAGCCACCTCTCATCCTCCCTGCTATAGCCACCTCTCATCCCCCTGCTATAGCCACCTCTCAACCCCCGCTATAAGCCACCTCTCATCCCCCTGCTATAGCCACCTCTCATCCCCCTGCTATAGCCACTCCTCAACCCCCTGCTATAGCCACCTCTCATCTCCCTGCTACAGCCACCTCTCATCTCCCCCTGCTACAGCCGCCTCATCTCCCTGCTATAGCCACCACCTCTCATCTCCCCTGCTATAGCCACCTCTCATCTCCCCCTGCTACAGCCACCTCTCATCTCCCCCTGCTATAGCCACCTCTCATCTCCCCTGCTACAGCCACCTCTCATCTCCCCCTGCTATAGCCGCCTCTCATCTCCCTGCTATAGCCACCTCTCATCTCCCCCTGCTACAGCCACCTCTCATCTCCCCCTGCTATAGCCACCTCTCATCTCCCCCTGCTACAGCCACCTCTCATCTCCCCCTGCTATAGCCACCTCTCATCTCCCCTGCTACAGCCACCTCTCATCCCCCTGCTATAGCCACCTCTCATCTCCCCCTGCTATAGCCGCCTCTCATCTCCCTGCTATAGCCACCTCTCATCTCCCCTGCTATAGCCGCCTTCATCTCCCTGCTATAGCCACCTCTCATCCCCTGCTATAGCCACCTCTCATCTCCCCCTGCTATAGCCACCTCTCATCTCCCCTGCTATAGCCACCTCTCATCCCCTTCTATAGCCGCCTCTCATCTCCCTGCTATAGCCACCTCTCATCTCCCTGCTATAGCCACCTCTCATCTCCCCCTGCTATAGCCACCTCTCATCTCCCCTGCTATAGCCACCCTCATCCCCCTGCTATAGCCGCCTCTCATCTCCCTGCTATAGCCACCTCTCATCTCCCCCTGCTATAGCCACCTCTCATCTCCCTGCTATAGCCACCTCTCATCTCCCCCTGCTATAGCCACCTCTCATCTCCCTGCTATAGCCACCTCTCATCCCCACTGCTACAGCCACCTCTCATCTCCCTGCTATAGCCACCTCTCATCTCCCCTTGCTACAGCCACCTCTCATCTCCCCCTGCTACAGCCACCTCTCATCTCCCCCTGCTACAGCCACCTCTCATCTCCCCCTGCTATAAGCCACCTCTCATCTCCCCCTGCTATAAGCCACCTCTCCTCCCACCTGCTATAGCCACCTCTCATCTCCCCCTGCTATAGCCACCTCTCATCTCCCCCTGCTATAGCCACCTCTCATCTCCCCCTGCTATAGCCACCTCTCATCTCCCCCTGCTACAGCCACCTCTCATCTCCCCCTGCTACAGCCACCTCTCATCCCCCTGCTATAGCCACCTCTCATCTCCCCCTGCTATAGCCGCTCTCATCTCCCTGCTATAGCCACCTCTCATCTCCCTGCTATAGCCACCTCTCATCTCCCCTGCTATAGCCGCCTCTCATCTCCCTGCTATAGCCACCTCTCATCCCCTGCTATAGCCACCTCTCATCCCCCTGCTATAGCCACCTCTCAACCCCCCGCTATAAGCCACCTCTCATCCCCCTGCTATAGCCACCTCTCATCCCCCTGCTATAGCCACTCCTCCCCCCCTGCTATAGCCACCTCTCATCTCCCCTGCTACAGCCACCTCTCATCTCCCCCTGCTACAGCCGCCCTCATCTCCCTGCTATAGCCACCTCTCATCTCCCCTGCTATAGCCACCTCTCATCTCCCTGCTACAGCCACCTCTCATCTCCCCCTGCTACAGCCACCTCTCATCTCCCCCTGCTATAGCCACCTCTCATCTCCCCCTGCTACAGCCACCTCTCATCTCCCCCTGCTATAGCCACCTCTCATCTCCCCCTGCTACAGCCACCTCTCATCCCCCTGCTATAGCCGCCTCTCATCTCCCCCTGCTATAGCCGCCTCTCATCCCCTGCTATAGCCACCTCTCATCTCCCCTGCTATAGCCACTCTCATCTCCCCTGCTATAGCCGCCTCTCATCTCCCTGCTATAGCCACCTGTCATCCCCTGCTATAGCCACCTCTCATCTCCCCTGCTATAGCCACCTCTCATCTCCCCTGCTATAGCCACCTCTCATCCCCCTGCTATAGCCGCCTCTCATCTCCCTGCTATAGCCACCTCTCATCTCCATTCTATAGCCACCTCTCATCTCCCCCTGCTATAGCCACCTCTCATCTCCCCTGCTATAGCCACCTCTCATCCCCCTGCTATAGCCGCCTCTCATCTCCCTGCTATAGCCACCTCTCATCTCCCCCTGCTATAGCCACCTCTCATCTCCCTGCTATAGCCACCTCTCATCTCCCCCTGCTATAGCCACCTCTCATCTCCCTGCTATAGCCACCTCTCATCCCCACTGCTACAGCCACCTCTCATCTCCCTGCTATAGCCACCTCTCATCTCCCCTTGCTACAGCCACCTCTCATCTCCCCCTGCTACAGCCACCTCTCATCTCCCCCTGCTACAGCCACCTCTCATCTCCCCCTGCTATAGCCACCTCTCATCTCCCCCTGCTATAGCCACCTCTCCACCCCCTGCTACAGCCACCTCTCATCTCCCCTGCTATAGCCACCTCTCATCTACAGCCACCCCCTGCTATAGCCACCTCTCATCTCCCCCTGCTACAGCCACCTCTCATCTCCCCCTGCTATAGCCACCTCTCATCTCCCCCTGCTATAGCCACCTCTCATCTCCCCCTCCTACAGCCACCTCTCATCTCCCCTGCTATAGCCACCTCTCATCTCCCCCTGCTATAGCCACCCTCATCTCCCCCTGCTACAGCCACCTCTCATCCCCCCTGCTATAGCCACCTCTCCACCCCCTCTATAGCCACCCTCATCTCCCCCTGCTACAGCCACCTCTCATCTCCCCCTGCTACAGCCACCTCTCATCTCCCCCTGCTATAGCCACCTCTCCACCCCCTGCTATAGCCACCTCTCATCTCCCCTGCTACAGCCACCTCTCATCTCCCCCTGCTACAGCCACCTCTCATCTCCCCCTGCTATAGCCACCTCTCCACCCCCTGCTATAGCCACCTCTCATCTCCCCTGCTACAGCCACCTCTCCACCCCCTGCTATAGCCACCTCTCCACCCCCTGCTATAGCCACCTCTCATCTCCCCTGCTATAGCCACCTCTCCACCCCCTGCTATAGCCACCTCTCATCTCCCCCTGCTATAGCCACCTCTCATCTCCCCTTGCTACAGCCACCTCTCATCTCCCCTGCTATAGCCACCTCTCATCTCCCCCTGCTATAGCCACCTCTCATCTCCCCCTGCTACAGCCACCTCTCATCTCCCCTGCTACAGCCACCTCTCATCTCCCCCTGCTATAGCCACCTCTCATCTCCCCCTGCTATAGCCACCTCTCCACCCCCTGCTATAGCCACCTCTCATCCCCACTGCTACAGCCACCTCTCATCTCCCTGCTATAGCCACCTCTCATCTCCCCTTGCTACAGCCACCTCTCATCTCCCCCTGCTACAGCCACCTCTCATCTCCCCCTGCTATAGCCACCTCTCATCTCCCCCTGCTACAGCCACCTCTCATCTCCCCCTGCTATAGCCGCCTCTCATCTCCCCCTGCTAGAGCCTCCTCTCATCTCCCTCTGCTATAGCCACCTCTCATCTCCCCCTGCTATAGCCACCTCTCCACCCCCTGCTATAGCCACCTCTCATCTCCCCCTGCTACAGCCACCTCTCATCTGCCCCTGCTACAGCCACCTCTCCACCCCCTGCTATAGCCACCTCTCATCTCCCCTGCTACAGCCACCTCTCCACCCCCTGCTATAGCCACCTCTCCACCCCCTGCTATAGCCACCTCTCATCTCCCCTGCTATAGCCACCTCTCCACCCCCTGCTATAGCCACCTCTCATCTCCTGCTATAGCCACCTCTCCATCTCCCCTGCTATAGCCACCTCTCCACCCCCTGCTATAGCCACCTCTCATCTCCCCCTGCTATAGCCACCTCTCATCTCCCCTGCTATAGCCACCTCTCATCTCCCCTGCTACAGCCACCTCTCCACCCCCTGCTATAGCCACCTCTCATCTCCCCTGCTACAGCCACCTCTCCACCCCCTGCTATTGCCACCTCTCATCTCCCCTGCTACAGCCACCTCTCCACCCCCTGCTATAGCCACCTCTCCACCCCCTGCTATAGCCACCTCTCATCTCCCCTGCTATAGCCACCTCTCCACCCCCTGCTATAGCCACCTCTCATCTCCCCTGCTATAGCCACCTCTCCACCCCCTGCTATAGCCACCTCTCATCTCCCCTGCTATAGCCACCTCTCATCTCCCCTGCTATAGCCACCTCTCATCTCCCCCTGCTATAGCCACATCTCATCCCCCTGCTATAGCCACCTCTCATCTCCCCCTGCTATAGCCACCTCTCATCTCCCCCTGCTACAGCCACCTCTCATCTCCCCTGCTACAGCCACCTCTCATCTCCCCTGCTATAGCCACCTCTCATCTCCCCCTGCTACAGCCACCTCTCATCTCCCCCTGCTATAGCCACCTCTCCACCCCCTGCTATAGCCACCTCTCATCTCCCCTGCTACAGCCACCTCTCCACCCCCTGCTATAGCCACCTCTCATCTCCCCTGCTACAGCCACCTCTCCACCCCCTGCTATAGCCACCTCTCATCTCCCCCTGCTACAGCCACCTCTCATCTCCCCCTGCTATAGCCACCTCTCCACCCCCTGCTATAGCCACCTCTCATCTCCCCCTGCTACAGCCACCTCTCATCTCCCCTGCTACAGCCACCTCTCATCTCCCCTGCTATAGCCACCTCTCCACCCCCTGCTATAGCCACCTCTCATCTCCCCTGCTACAGCCACCTCTCATCCCCCCTGCTACAGCCACCTCTCATCTCCCCCTGCTATAGCCACCTCTCCCCCCCCTGCTATAGCCACCTCTCATCTCCCCTGCTACAGCCACCTCTCCACCCCCTGCTATAGCCACCTCTCCACCCCCTGCTATAGCCACCTCTCATCTCCTGCTATAGCCACCTCTCCACCCCCTGCTATAGCCACCTCTCATCTCCCCCTGCTATAGCCACCTCTCATCTCCCCTGCTACAGCCACCCTCATCTCCCCTGCTATAGCCACCTCTCATCTCCCCCTGCTATAGCCACCTCTCATCTCCCCCTGCTACAGCCACCTCTCATCTCCCCTGCTACAGCCACCTCTCATCTCCCCCTGCTATAGCCACCTCTCATCTCCCCCTGCTATAGCCACCTCTCCACCCCCTGCTATAGCCACCTCTCATCCCCACTGCTACAGCCACCTCTCATCTCCCTGCTATAGCCACTCCTCATCTCCCCTTGCTACAGCCACCTCTCATCTCCCCCCTGCTACAGCCACCTCTCATCTCCCCCTGCTATAGCCGCCTCTCATCTCCCCCTGCTACAGCCACCTCTCATCTCCCCCTGCTACAGCCACCTCTCATCTCCCCCTGCTATAGCCACCTCTCATCTCCCCCTGCTATAGCCACCTCTCATCTCCCCCTGCTATAGCCACCTCTCCACCCCCCTGCTATAGCCGCCTCTCATCTCCCCCTGCTATAGCCACCTCTCATCCCCCCTGCTATAGCCACCTCTCATCCCCCTGCTATAGCCACCTCTCATCTCCCCTGCTACAGCCACCTCTCCACCCCCTGCTATAGCCCCTCTCCACCCCTGCTATAGCCACCTCTCATCCCCCCTGCTATAGCCACCTCTCCACCCCTGCTATAGCCGCCTCTCATCTCCCCTGCTATAGCCACCTCTCCACCCCCTGCTATAGCCACCTCTCATCTCCCCCTGCTATAGCCACCTCTCATCTCCCACTGCAACAGCCACCTCTCATCTCCCCCTGCTATAGCCGCCTCTCATCTCCCCTGCTATAGCCACCTCTCCACCCCCTGCTATAGCCACCTCTCATCTCCCCTGCTACAGCCACCTCTCCACCCCTGCTATTGCCACCTCTCATCTCCCCTGCTACAGCCACCTCTCCACCCCCTGCTATAGCCACCTCTCCACCCCCTGCTATAGCCACCTCTCATCTCCCCTGCTATAGCCACCTCTCCACCCCCTGCTATAGCCACCTCTCATCTCCCCTGCTATAGCCACCTCTCCACCCCCTGCTATAGCCACCTCTCATCTCCCCCTGCTATAGCCACCTCTCATCTCCCCCTGCTATAGCCACCTCTCATCTCCCCCTGCTATAGCCACATCTCATCCCCCTGCTATAGCCACCTCTCATCTCCCCCTGCTATAGCCACCTCTCATCTCCCCCTGCTACAGCCACCTCTCATCTCCCCCTGCTACAGCCACCTCTCATCTCCCTGCTATAGCCACCTCTCATCTCCCCCTGCTACAGCCACCTCTCATCTCCCCCTGCTATAGCCACCTCTCCACCCCCTGCTATAGCCACCTCTCATCTCCCCTGCTACAGCCACCTCTCCACCCCCTGCTATAGCCACCTCTCATCTCCCCTGCTACAGCCACCTCTCCACCCCCCTGCTATAGCCACCTCTCCACCCCCTGCTATAGCCACCTCTCATCTCCCCTGCTACAGCCACCTCTCATCTCCCCTGCTATAGCCACCTCTCATCTCCCTTGCTACAGCCACCTCTCATCTCCCCTGCTATAGCCACCTCTCATCCCCCTGCTATAGCCACCTCTCATCTCCCCCTGCCATAGACGCAGCTCAATCCCCCCTGCTATAGCCACCTCTCATCTCCCCCTGCTATAGAAGCAGCTCAATCCCCCCTGCTATAGCCGCCTCTCATCTCCCCCTGCTATAGCCACAGCTCACAACCCCCTGCTATAGCCGCCTCTCATCTCCCCCTGCTATAGCCACCTCTCATCTCCCCTGCTATAGCCACCTCTCAACCCCCTGCTATAGCCACCTCTCAAACCCCCTGCTATAGCCACTCCTCAACCTCCCTGCTATAGCCACTCCTCAACCCCCTGCTACAGCCACCTCTCAACCCCCCGCTATAGCCACTCCTCAACCCCCCTGCTATAGCCACCTCTAACCCCCCCTGCTACAGCCACCTCTCATCTCCCCCTGCTATAGCCACCTCTCAACCCCTCTGCTATAGCCACTCCTCAACCCCCTGCTATAGCCACCTCTCAACCCCCTGCTATAGCCACCTCTCAACCCCCTGCTATAGCAACCTCCTCAACCCCCCTGCTATAGCCACCTCTCAACCCCCTGCTATAGCCACTCCTCAACCCCCTGCTATAGCCCTAGCTCAACCCCCTGCTATAGCCACCTCTCATCTCCCCCTGCTATAGCCACCTCTCACCCCCTGCTATAGCCACCTCTCAACCCCCCTGCTATAGCCGCCTCTCATCTCCCCCTGCTATAGCCACCTCTCATCTCCCCTGCTATAGCCACCTCTCATCTCCCCCTGCTATAGCCACCTCTCATCTCCCCCTGCTATAGCCACCTCTCATCTCCCCCTGCTATAGCCACCTCTCATCTCCCCTGCTATAGCCACCTCTCATCTCCCCCTGCTATAGCCACCTCTCATCTCCCCCTGCTATAGCCACCTCTCATCTCCCCTGCTACAGCCACCTCTCATCTCCCCCTAATATAGCCACCTCTCAACCCCCCCGCTATAAGCCACCTCTCATCCCCTGCTATAGCCACCTCTCATCCCCCTGCTATAGCCACCTCTCATCCCCCTGCTATAGCCACCTCTCAACCCCCCGCTATAAGCCACCTCTCATCCCCCTGCTATAGCCACCTCTCATCCCCCCTGCTATAGCCACCTCTCATCCCCTGCTATAGCCACCTCTCATCTCCCCTGCTATAGCCACCTCTCATCCCCCTGCTATAGCCACCCTCTCATCCCCCTGCTATAGCCACCTCTCATCTCCCCTGCTATAGCCACCTCTCATCCCCCTGCTATAGCCACCTCTCATCCCCCTGCTATAGCCACCTCTCATCCCCCGCTATAGCCACCTCTCATCCCCCTGCTATAGCCACCTCTCATCCCCCGCTATAGCCACTTCTCATCCCCCTGCTACAGCCACCTCTCATCCCCCTGCAATAGCCACCTCTCATCTCCCCCTGCTATAGCCACCTCTCATCCCCCTGCTATAGCCACCTCTCATCCCCTGCTATAGCCACCTCTCAACCCCCCGCTATAAGCCACCTCTCATCCCCCAGCTATAGCCACCTCTCATCCCCTGCTATAGCCACTCCTCAACCCCCTGCTATAGCCACCTCTCATCCCCCTGCTATAAGCCACCTCTCATCCCTCCCTGCAATAGCCACCTCTCAACCCCCCTGCTATAGCCACCTCTCATCTCCCTGCTATAGCCACCTCTCATCTCCCCTTGCTACAGCCACCTCTCATCTCCCCCTGCTACAGCCACCTCTCATCTCCCCCTGCTATAGCCACCTCTCATCTCCCCCTGCTACAGCCACCTCTCATCTCCCCCTGCTACAGCCACCTCTCATCTCCCCCTGCTATAGCCACTCTCATCTCCCCCTGCTATAGCCACCTCTCATCTCCCTGCTATAGCCACCTCTCACACCCCCTGCTACAGCCACCTCTCATCTCCCCCTGCTACAGCCACCTCTCATCTCCCCCTGCTATAGCCACCTCTCCACCCCCTGCTATAGCCACCTCTCATCTCCCCTGCTACAGCCACCTCTCCACCCCCTGCTATAGCCACCTCTCCACCCCCTGCTATAGCCACCTCTCATCTCCCCTGCTATAGCCACCTCTCCACCCCCTGCTATAGCCACCTCTCATCTCCCCTGCTATAGCCACCTCTCCACCCCCTGCTATAGCCACCTCTCATCTCCCCTGCTATAGCCACCTCTCATCTCCCCCTGCTATAGCCACCTCTCATCTCCCCCTGCTATAGCCACCTCTCATCTCCCCTGCTACAGCCACCTCTCCACCCCCTGCTATAGCCACCTCTCATCTCCCCTGCTACAGCCACCTCTCCACCCCCTGCTATTGCCACCTCTCATCTCCCCTGCTACAGCCACCTCTCCACCCCCTGCTATAGCCACCTCTCCACCCCCCTGCTATAGCCACCTCTCATCTCCCCTGCTATAGCCACCTCTCCACCCCCTGCTATAGCCACCTCTCATCTCCCCTGCTATAGCCACCTCTCCACCCCCTGCTATAGCCACCTCTCATCTCCCCTGCTATAGCCACCTCTCATCTCCCCCTGCTATAGCCACCCTCATCTCCCCCTGCTATAGCCACATCTCATCCCCCTGCTATAGCCACCTCTCATCTCCCCCTGCTATAGCCACCTCTCATCTCCCCCTGCTACAGCCACCTCTCATCTCCCCCTGCTACAGCCACCTCTCATCTCCCCCTGCTATAGCCACCTCTCATCTCCCCCTGCTACAGCCACCTCTCATCTCCCCCTGCTATAAGCCACCTCTCCACCCCCTGCTATAGCCACCTCTCATCTCCCCTGCTACAGCCACCTCTCCACCCCCCTGCTATAGCCACCTCTCATCTCCCCTGCTACAGCCACCTCTCCACCCCCTGCTATAGCCACCTCTCCACCCCCTGCTATAGCCACCTCTCATCTCCCCTGCTACAGCCACCTCTCATCTCCCCTGCTATAGCCACCTCTCATCTCCCCTTGCTACAGCCACCTCTCATCTCCCCTGCTATAGCCACCTCTCATCCCCCTGCTATAGCCACCTCTCATCTCCCCCTGCTATAGACGCAGCTCAATCCCCCCTGCTATAGCCACCTCTCATCTCCCCCTGCTATAGAAGCAGCTCAATCCCCCTGCTATAGCCGCCTCTCATCTCCCCTGCTATAGCCACAGCTCACCCCCTGCTATAGCCGCCTCTCATCTCCCCCTGCTATAGCCACCTCTCATCTCCCCTGCTATAGCCACCTCTCAACCCCCTGCTATAGCCACCTCTCAAACCCCCTGCTATAGCCACTCCTCAACCTCCCTGCTATAGCCACTCCTCAACCCCCTGCTACAGCCACCTCTCAACCCCCGCTATAGCCACTCCTCAACCCCCTGCTATAGCCACCTCTAACCCCCTGCTACAGCCACCTCTCATCTCCCCCTGCTATAGCCACCTCTCAACCCCTCTGCTATAGCCACTCCTCAACCCCCTGCTATAGCCACCTCTCAACCCCCCTGCTATAGCCACCTCTCAACCCCCTGCTATAGCAACCTCTCAACCCCCCTGCTATAGCCACCTCTCAACCCCCTGCTATAGCCACTCCTCAACCCCCCTGCTATAGCCCTAGCTCAACCCCCCCTGCTATAGCCACCTCTCATCTCCCCCTGCTATAGCCACCTCTCACCCCCCTGCTATAGCCACCTCTCAACCCCGCCCCTGCTATAGCCGCCTCTCATCTCCCCCTGCTATAGCCACCTCTCATCTCCCCCTGCTATAGCCACCTCTCATCTCCCCCTGCTATAGCCACCTCTCATCTCCCCCTGCTATAGCCACCTCTCATCTCCCCCTGCTATAGCCACCTCTCATCTCCCCCTGCTATAGCCACCTCTCATCTCCCCCTGCTATAGCCACCTCTCATCTCCCCCTGCTATAGCCACCTCTCATCTCCCCTGCTACAGCCACCTCTCATCTCCCCTAATATAGCCACCTCTCAACCCCCCGCTATAAGCCACCTCTCATCCCCCTGCTATAGCCACCTCTCATCCCCCTGCTATAGCCACCTCTCATCCCCTGCTATAGCCACCTCTCAACCCCCGCTATAAGCCACCTCTCATCCCCCTGCTATAGCCACCTCTCATCCCCCCTGCTATAGCCACCTCTCATCCCCTGCTATAGCCACCTCTCATCTCCCCCTGCTATAGCCACCCTCTCATCCCCCCTGCTATAGCCACCTCTCATCCCCTGCTATAGCCACCTCTCATCTCCCCCTGCTATAGCCACCTCTCATCCCCCTGCTATAGCCACCTCTCATCCCCCTGCTATAGCCACCTCTCATCCCCCCGCTATAGCCACCTCTCATCCCCCTGCTATAGCCACCTCTCATCCCCCCCGCTATAGCCACTTCTCATCCCCCTGCTACAGCCACCTCTCATCCCCCTGCAATAGCCACCTCTCATCTCCCCTGCTATAGCCACCTCTCATCCCCCTGCTATAGCCACCTCTCATCCCCCTGCTATAGCCACCTCTCAACCCCCCCGCTATAAGCCACCTCTCATCCCCCAGCTATAGCCACCTCTCATCCCCCTGCTATAGCCACTCCTCAACCCCCCTGCTATAGCCACCTCTCATCCCCCTGCTATAAGCCACCTCTCATCCCTCCCTGCAATAGCCACCTCTCAACCCCCTGCTATAGCCACCTCTCATCCCCCTGCTATAGCCACCTCTCATCCCCCTGCACATAGCCACCTCTCAACCCCCCTGCTATAGCCACCTCTCATCCCCCCTGCTATAAGCCACCTCTCATCCCTCCCTGCTATAGCCACCTCTCAACCCCCCCTGCTAAAGCCACCTCTCATCTCCCCCTGCTATAAGCCACCTCTCATCCCTCCCTGCTATAGCCACCTCTCAACCCCCTGCTATAGCCACCTCTCATCTCCCCCTGCTATAGCCACCTCTCATCTCCCCCTGCTATAGCCACCTCTCAAACCCCTGCTATAGCCACCTCTCATCTCCCCCTGCTATAGCCACCTCTCATCCCCCTGCTATAGCCACCTCTCATCCCCCTGCTATAGCCACCTCTCATCTCCCCTGCTATAGCCACCTCTCAAAACCCCTGCTATAGCCACCTCTCATCTCCCCCTGCTATAGCCACTTCTCATCCCCTGCTACAGCCACCTCTCATCCCCCTGCAATAGCCACCCTCATCTCCCCCTGCATAGCCACCTCTCATCCCCCCTGCTATAGCCACCTCTCATCCCCCTGTTATAGCCACCTCTCAACCCCCCGCTATAAGCCACCTCTCATCCCCTGCTATAGCCACCCTCATCCCCTGCTATAGCCACTCCTCAACCCCTCTGCTATAGCCACCTCTCATCCCTGCTATACGCCACCTCTCATCCCTCCCTGCAATAGCCACCTCTCAACCCCCCTGCTATAGCCACCCCTCTCATCCCCCTGCTATAGCCACCTTCTCATCCCCCTGCTATAGCCACTCTCAACCCCCCTGCTATAGCCACCTCTCATCCCCCCTGCTATAAGCCACCTCTCATCCCTCCCTGCTATAGCCACCTCTCAACCCCCCCTGCTATAGCCACCTCTCATCCCCCTGCTATAGCCACCTCTCATCCCCCTGCTATAAGCCACCTCTCATCCTCCCTGCTATAGCCACCTCTCATCTCCCCCTGCTATAGCCACCTCCCTGCTATCCTCAACCCCCCTGCTATAGCCACCTCTCATCTCCCCCTGCTATAGCCACCTCATCCTCCCCTGCTATAGCCACCTCTCATCCCTCCCTGCTATAGCCACCTCTCA